>NW_021302054.1:0-1426 GCF_002162155.2 Triticum dicoccoides
GCTTCAACCTGATAAGCTCGAACCCAAATCGGAGAAATGTGTCTTCATAGGATATCCAAAGGAGACTATTGGATACACCTTCTATCACAAATCCGAAGGCAAGACTTTTGTTGCTAAGTTCGGAAACTTTCTAGAGAAGGAGTTTCTCTCGAAAGAAGTGAGTGGGAGGAAAGTAGAACTTGATGAGGTAACTGTACCTGCTCCCTTATTGGAAAGTAGTGCATCACAGAAAACTGTTTGTGACACCTACACCAGTTAGTGAGGAAGCTAATGATGATGATCATGAAACTTCAGAACAAGATACTACTAAACCTCGTAGATCAACCAGGGTAAGATCCGCGCCAGAGTGGTATGGTAATCCTGTTCTGCAAGTCATGCTACTAGATCATGATGAACCTACGAACTATGAAGAAGCGATGGTGAGCCCAGATTCCGCAAAATGGCTTGAAGCCATGAAATCTGAGATGGGATCCATGTATGAGAACAAAGTATGGACTTTGGTTGACTTGCCCGATGATCGGCAAGCAATTGAGAATAAATGGATCTTCAAGAAGAAGACAGATGCTGACGGTAATATTACTGTCTACAAAGCTCGACTTGTCGCAAAAGGTTTTCGGCAAGTTCAAGGTATTGACTACGATGAGACCTTCTCACCCGTAGCGATGCTTAAGTCTGTCCGAATCATGTTAGCAATTGCCGCATTTTATGATTATGAAATTTGGCAGATGGATGTCAAAACTGTATTCCTGAATGGATTTCTGGAAGAAGAGTTGTATATGATGCAACCAGAAGGTTTTGTCGATCCAAAGGGAGCTAACAAAGTGTGCAAGCTCCAGCGATCCATTTATGGACTGGTGCAAGCCTCTCGGAGTTGGAATAAACGCTTTGATAGTGTCATCAAAGCATTTGGTTTTATACAGACTTTTGGAGAAGCCTGTATTTACAAGAAAGTGAGTGCGAGCTCTATAGCATTTCTGACATTATATGTAGATGACATATTACTAATTGGAAATGATATAGAATTTCTGGATAGCATAAAGGGATACTTGAATAAGAGTTTTTCAATGAAAGACCTCGGTGAAGCTGCTTACATATTAGGCATTAAGATCTATAGAGATAGATCAAGACGCTTAATTGGACTTTCACAAAGCACATACCTTGACAAAGTTTTGGAGAAGTTCAAAATGGATCAAGCAAAGAAAGGGTTCTTGCCTGTGTTACAAGGTGTGAAGTTGAGTAAGACTCAATGCCCGACCACTGCAGAAGATAGAGAGAATATGAAAGATGTTCCCTATGCTTCAGCCATAGGCTCTATCATGTATGCAATGCTGTGTACCAGACCTGATGTGTGCCTTGCTATAAGTCTAGCAGGGAGGTACCAAAGTAATCCAGGAGTGGATCACTGGACAGCGGTCAATAACATCCT
>NW_021302055.1:0-1629 GCF_002162155.2 Triticum dicoccoides
AATCCTCGACATAGTGGTTCATCCGATGACAACATCGAGGAGCATGTGGGAGCCATCATGGGTATCCAGATCCCGCTGATGGTTATTGACTGAGAGCGTCTCGGTCATGTCTGCATGTCTCCCGAACCCGTAGGGTCTACACACTTAAGGTTCGGTGACGCTAGGGTTATGAAGATATGGATATGCAGAAACCCGAATGTTGTTCGGAGTCCCGGATGAGATCCTGGACGTCACGAGGAGTTCCGGAATGGTCCGGAGGTAAAGAATTATATATAGGAAGTGCTATTTCGGGCATCGGGACAAGTTTCGGGGTTATCGGTATTGTACCGGGACCACCGGAAGGGTCCCGGGGGTCCACCGGGTGGGGCCACCTGTCCCGGGGGGCCACATGGGCTGTAGGGGGTGCGCCTTGGCCATCATGGGCCAAGGGCACCAGCCCCTATAGGCCCATGCGCCTAGGGTTTCCCCCTAGGAGGAGTCCTAGTGGTGGAAGGCACCCTTAGGTGCCTTGGGGGGGAGGGAAACCTCCCCTAGGCCGCCGCCCCCCCTAGTAGATCTCATCTACTAGGGCCGGCGCCCCCCCTTGGCACCCCTATATATAGTGGGGGAGAGGAGGGACTTCATACACCAGCCCCTGGCGCCTCCACCTCCCCCCCGTTACGTCTCTCCCTCGTAGTCTCGGCGAAGCCCTGCTGCTGTGACGCCCTGCATCCACCACCACGCCGTCGTGCTGCTGGATCTTCATCAACCTCTCCTTCCCCCTTGCTGGATCAAGAAGGAGGAGACGTCTCACGTCCCGTACGTGTGTTGAACGCGGAGGTGCCGTCCGTTCGGCGCTGGTCATCGGTGATTTGGATCACGTCGAGTACGACTACATCATCACCTTGTAAGCTTCCGCACGCGATCTACAAGTGGTATGTAGATGCAAACTCTCTCCCTTAGACTCGTTGCTTAGATGAACTCATAGATGGATCTTGGTGAAACCGTAGGAAAAAATTTTAATTTTCTGCAACGTTCCCCAACACATGAGCTTACTAGAGATCACCCCAATCTCATAGACTGTGACCAGCAGTCGGGCTCATATAGGTGTGTTCCTCCAAAGATCGCTCTGTAGGATAGCATCTTGCTTTTATAAGCTTTGGAACACATTGAGACCGTAGTCATCCTACCATACAGCATCGAGAGTATTGCATCTCCAACGGAGTGGGTTAGTATAGTTACTCTCCTCAGTTCACCACTGGCTTGTTTTCCCAGGTCCTAGTTCACGGGATCTCCGATCATATAGGTTGGGTTACCACCATGGCAACTCATGTGGGTCTCATACCCATCTCCCTCGATGCATTATCTATCACAACACGTGATAGCCCTTTTGTAAAGGGATCTGCCAGATTCTTAGCCGTATGGACATAGTCCAACGCTATCACTCCGGAGTTTCTTAATTTTCTGACAGCTTTTAATCTCATTCTTATGTGTTTGGTGGACTTCATGTTGTCCTTTGAACTCTTCACCTTGGTGATGACAGTCTGATTGTCACAGTTCATAAGGATAGCCGGAACCGGTTTATCAACCAATGGCAAGTCCATCAAAAGATCTCGAAGCCATCTCGCTTCAACACCAGATGTGTCTAAT
>NW_021302056.1:0-865 GCF_002162155.2 Triticum dicoccoides
CACTTTGCGGCCTCACGCACGGTATTCCCACGGGTGTCGCCTTACCTTTGCCCGGGACCGTTTGCGCCTTTTGGCTCACGTATATGATGATGTCGCTAGCATCCATATGATAAGGAGCCCGGGCTGACATGACTAGTCGTAAACCCAAAGTGGCACAGACTTACAGGGACAGGCATCCATGACCCAGCATCGAACGTGTCGGTCATCAGCAAGTGGGTCCGGGCTGTAGCACTAGGCTAGCAGGACTCCGGTAAACCGGGCTGTAGCGGGCTAACAGGGCTCCGGTACTCAATGCGTGACATTTCCCCGAAGGGACAGACACAGGAACGAAGAAGGACACATGCCGGCCAGCCTAAGTGTTCCGGAGCAGTAGCAAGCTACCATGGCTCAATGGAAACACTAGGAGACATTTCCCGGTAAGAGAGGCTACTAAAGATAAACAACTAGATAGTCAGATCCCACACATACCAAGCATTACAATTATACACACAATATGCTCGATATGTGCAAATACAACAAGGCATCACAACATGACTCTACGACACAAGTACTTTATTTAAAGGCTCAGAGAGCCATACATAACATACATACAAGTACGGGTCACACGACCCACATTCAAGTCATACAGTCATACAAACCAGCAGCGGAAGTAACTTGTCTGAGTACAGACAACTAGTAAAATAAAAGAGGCTTGGAAAGCCTAGCTATACTACGTGGACCTTCACAAGCTCAGGATTACCACCTGGGCCTTAGTCTACTCGTCGATGTCAACGTCTACGAAGAACCCATCAGAAGGGGTTGCAGCGTCTTCTGTAAAATGTAAATTATAGCAACATGAGTACAAAGGTACCCAGCAAGACTTACG
>NW_021302057.1:0-1784 GCF_002162155.2 Triticum dicoccoides
TCTTATAGCTCAAAATAATCAGTTAATGCATGAAAAATAACAAATGAAGTCAGAAAGGGTTGTAAATTGATGATGTGGCTTTGAATGGTGCATTTTGAACACATAAAAACAAGGGGGTTCAAATAAGTTCAAAAGAAATGAAATCCCTTTGTAACAGACGAGTTTCCGTATGAAACCTTGATACTTCGAAGGAGATTGTCTGTTTTGTACACGAAGTGCATCCAGTTTTTGCCGTAAGCCTCTCTACTTTCTTGCACATGCTATGTGGGTGAAATGATGATACCATGCCAACTTGGTACCATTTCAGAGTTCATTTCAAATGCTTTTCAATTTCATGGTCTTATAGATCAAAATAATCAGTAAATGCATGGAAAATAACAAATGAAGTCAGAAGGGGTTGTAAATTGATGATGTGGCTTTGAATGATGCATTTTGAACATAGAAAACACAAGGGGGTTCAAATAGGTTCAAAAGAAATGAAATCCCTATGTAACAGACGAATTTCCGTATGAAACCCTGATACTTCGAAGGAGATTGTCTGTTTTGTACACGAAGTGCATCCAGTTTTTGCCGTAAGCCTCTCTACTTTCTTGCACATGCTATGTGGGTGAAATGATGATACCATGCCAACTTGGAACCATTTCAGAGTTCATTTCAAATGCTTTTCAATTTCATGGTCTTATAGATCAAAATAATCAGTAAATGCATGAAAAGAACAAATGAAGCCAGAAAGGGTTGTAAATTGATGATGTGGCTTTGAATGGTGCATTTTTAAATCAGAAAAACAAGGGGGTTCAAATAAGTTCAAAAGAAATGAAATCCCATTGTAACAGACGAGTTTCCGTATGAAACCCTGATACTTCGAAGGTGATAAAATCCCTTTGTAACAGATGAGTTTCAGTATGAAACCTTGATACTTCGAAGGAGATTGTCTGTTTTGTACACGAAGTGCATCCAGTTTTTGCCGTAAGCCTCTCTACTTTCTTGCACATGCTATGTGGGTGAAATGATGATACCATGCCAACTTGGTACCATTTTAGAGTTCATTTCAAATGCTTTTCAATTTCATGGTCTTATAGATCAAAATAATCAGTAAATGCATGGAAAATAACAAATGAAGTCAGAAGGGGTTGTAAATTGATGATGTGGCTTTGAATGATGCATTTTGAACACAGAAAACACAAGGGGGTTCAAATAGGTTCAAAAGAAATGAAATCCCTATGTAACAGACGAATTTCCGTATGAAACCCTGATACTTCGAAGGAGATTGTCTGTTTTGTACACGAAGTGCATCCAGTTTTTGCCGTAAGCCTCTCTACTTTCTTGCACATGCTATGTGGGTGAAATGATGATACCATGCCAACTTGGTACCATTTCAGAGTTCATTTCAAATGCTTTTCAATTTCATGGTCTTATAGATCAAAATAATCAGTAATGCATGGAAAATAACAAATGAAGTCAGAAGGGGTTGTAAATTGATGATGTGGCTTTGAATGATGCATTTTGAACACAGAAAACACAAGGGGGTTCAAATAGGTTCAAAAGAAATGAAATCCCTATGTAACAGACGAATTTCCGTATGAAACCCTGATACTTCGAAGGTGACTGTCTGTTTTGTACACGAAGTGCATCCAGTTTTTGCCGTAAGCCTCTCTACTTTCTTGCACATGCTATGTGGGTGAAATGATGATACCATGCCAACTTGGAAACTTTTCAGAGTTCATTTCAAATGCTTTTCAATTTCATGGTCTTATAGATCAAAATAATCAGTAAATGCATGAAAA
>NW_021302059.1:0-1909 GCF_002162155.2 Triticum dicoccoides
ATGATCAAATGGTTGGTTGCTTGCCTGATGGTTCGATGCACTGATACGGTTCTTCGTTAGGGTAATCACGGTACTCCTCGGAGGCAGAACCTGTCGCAAAGGACATCGATACACAACCATCACCAAACAATGTGCAACAAAATGATGCATGCATGAAACATGGCAATATGAGTGTGTTGGGCTAATGCAACTAAAACCAGAAGGGTTTGAACAAATTTGAATCAAAGATTCAAATTTCAAACTCAAACATGGCCTTTTAAAGTGCTTTTCCTTGTTCTGCTTAAAACATCAATTTAACTTGTTTGATCATGCATGAAAATAGTACAGATGGATAGATTGGATTTTTCTGATCATTTTTCATATATAATTTGTCCAATTTGGAGTTACAGAATAAAAGTTATGAATTTTTGAAGTTTAAATAATATTCTGGAATTTCCTGATTTAATTTAAATCCAGAAATATAATTATTACGCCAGCATGACGTCAGTGTGACGTCAGCAGGTCAACGGAACAGGTCTGGGTCAAACCTGACGTGTGGGGGCCACACGTCAGTGACAGGGGGGGTTTAACAGGTTTAAATTAATTCTAATTAGGGATTAGTGGCGCTGGGGCCCACTGGTCAGTGTCAGGGGGTTAACTAACAGTGGTTAGCGCTAATCCTAATTAGCTACAGGGCTGGGCCCACCTGTCAGGGACTCAAGGGGGGTCCTGCCGTGGTCAAAGTGGGTCAAACCCACCGGTGACATGACGCCGGCGAGGCCCGAGACGGCGGCGCGATGCGGGATCGCGCTACAGGGCACGGGCGAGGCTGTGCTTGGGCTCGTTGGAGAGCCCTTGCTCCCGCGCGTCGAACGGTGGTGGTGGACGTGCCTGGGGTGGTCTGTACCGTCGACGGCGAGCTCGTGAGCGGCGGCCGGAGTTCGGGTGCGGTCGGAAACGGCGTTGCAGGGTGTTTGGGGAGGCGTTGGTGCGTGCTGCGTGCTCCTAGTGAGGTGTGGAGCACGATAGTGTGCTCGGTTGGGCGCTACGGTGACTGTGGCCACGACGGCGACATCGCCGGCGGCGTCGAGCTTCGGAGCTCAAGGGGGCGGCAGCTACAGAAGGCTAGGGACGATGGGGCAAGGGGGAATCGAATCGGTGGCTCACCGCGGAGCTGCAGGGATGGTTAGCGGGCTCGGGGACGGCCGGAGTGCAGCGAATCGACGGCGATGACCTCCGGTGGCCGAGGAGGGGAACGACGACGTAGGCGGCGGTGCAGGGCTTCCGGAGACCCGTGGAGCGGTGGGGAGGAAGAGGGGGTCGAGGCGGAGCTCCTGAGCTAGTCGGGGAAGCGAGGGGTGGCCGGAGACGGCTGCTGTGGCGAACGGCGGCGAGGTGGTGTTCGTCCGTGTGAGAGAGAGAGCGAGGGAGAGGGGGAGGAACTGAGGGAGAGTGAGAGAGAGCAGGGGGGAGGCGTGGCGTCGTCCGGGGCATCGAGCGAGGAGGGGAGGGCAGGCAGGCAGCCGAGCAGGTGGCGTGGCGCGGTGGCGCGCGCGCGCGCCGGCCACACTCCCCTCCCTCTGTCGAGGACGAAGACGACAGAGGAGGGAGGCGGGCTGGGCCGCCTGCTGGCTGGGCCACACAGTGGAGGAGCCCAGGTAAGCCCCTCCTGTTATTTAATTTTCTGTTTTCTAATTTCTGACATTTGTTTTGATTTAAATAATATATTAAATCATTTATTTACCTTATGCCAATTTTTGCAGGAGCTAGATATATTATTCCAGAGCTGCTTTATAATTGGCATAATATTTGGACATATATTAATATATATAATTAATATATTTCCAATGCAAATATTTATGCATTAATTCCAAATGCCCAAAATAAATACCTATGAGCTCTTAAAAATATTGGTTTGATTTTTATCTCT
>NW_021302060.1:0-42728 GCF_002162155.2 Triticum dicoccoides
CAACAACAACGACTACCTCCACGTCGCGAAGCAGACCTCCGCCGAGCAAGCCGTGTTCCTCTTGCGTTTGGCCAAACTGTTGGTGCTGCTGTTGATACTTCTGTGGCTCCTGCTGCTGATGCGGAGGAGGATGATTATGTGGGAGATTATGAGGATGAGGTTGATCAAAATCAACACTACGTGCAGCCACCTGTACCACCACCAGCAGGTCGACCTCAGGTATATATTCGTAATGGTAGGCCTGCACCACCACCTCAGGTACGAGATGATGTCCATATTCCTAAACTGAAATTGAATATTCCACCATTTGAGGGTAGATATGTTCCTGATATATATCTTACTTGGGAGTTAGAAACTGAACAACGATTTACATGTTTACATTATCCTGAGGAGAGACGAGTTGCTGCTGCTGTTTGTGCTTTCACTAGTTTTGCATGTGTATGGTGGTCTGAACATTGTAGATTGTATCCTATTCCAACTACTTGGGCCGCTTTGAAAACTGCTATGCGTACGCGTTGGGTTCCACCATATTATCAACGTGAATTGCTTCAAAAATTACAGCACTTAAGACAAGGAAAAAATTCTGTAGAAGAATCTTATCAGGAATTACAAACTGGCATGATTAGATGTGGTATTGTTGAGGAGAATGAAGCTATGCTTGCACGTTTTCTGGGTGGATTAAATAGAGAGATTCAGACCATTCTAGACTATAAGGTGTATACTAATATCACTCGTTTATTCCATCTTGCTTGTAAAGCTGAACGTGAAGTGCAGGATCGACAAGCATTGGGGCGAACTAACTTTTCTGCAGGCCGACCTTCATCATGGACACCACGTGCATCTTCTACTTCAACTGCACCAGCACCTCCATCCAGTGCCACCTCCAGCCGTGATACAAGAAAACAGGCACAACCACCATTATCTGCCAAGAGCGCACCTGCGGGGCCTGCACAGCGTTCTTCTTCTTCCATGGCATCAACAGGGCACACAAGTGATATTATTTGTCGTCGTTGTAAGGGAGGAGGTCATTATGCGAGAGAATGCAAATCTCCGCGTGTGATGATTGCTACCGCGGATGGTGGATATGAGTCCGCTAGTGACTATGATGAGGAGACTTTGGCTCTTATTACACGTGAAGAACATGGTGGAGATGATTCTGATCATGAGACGCAATACATGGCTCCTGAAGACGCTGACAGGTATGAATGTTTAGTTGCTCAACGTGTTTTGAGTGTGCAGGTCACACAAGCTGAGCAAAATCAGAGGCACAATTTGTTCCATACCAAGGGAGTTGTGAAGGAACGTTCTGTGCGCGTTATAATAGACGGAGGGAGCTTCAACAACTTGGCTAGCATGGAGATGGTGGAGAAGCTTTCTCTCACCACAAGACCACATCCACATCCTTACTACATCCAATGGTTCAACAACAGCGGCAAGGTTAAGGTAACACGTACTGTTCGTGTGCATTTTAGTATCTCTACATATGCTGATTATGTTGATTGTGATGTGGTACCTATGCAAGCATGTTCCTTATTACTTGGTAGACCATGGCAATTTGATAAAAATTCTGTACACCATGGTAGAAACAATCACTATACTCTTGTTCATAAGGATAAAAATATTACTTTGCTTCCTATGACTCCTGATTCCATTTTGAAAGATGATATTAATAGAGCTAATAAAGCAAAACAGGAGACGAATAAGAGTGAAAATCAGATTGTGGCAAAAGAATTTGAGCAACAAATGAAGCCTAATAATAAACCATCTAGTGTTGCTCCTGAAATTAAATTGAAAAGTGCATGTTTATTTGCCACCAAATCTGATATTGATGAGCTAGATTTCAGCAAATCTGTTTGCTATGCTTTTGTGTGCAAAGAGGCATTATTTTCATTCGAGGACGTGCCTTCCTCTTTGCCTCCTGCTGTCACTAACATTTTGCAGGAGTTTGCTGACGTCTTTTGATGAGGACATCAATACAATTGTTACACCCACAGCCCCTGCTGCTATACATACTGGACCAATTACTAGAGCTCGTGCACGCCAACTAAATTACCAGGTACTTTCGTTTCTTGGTAATGATTCTAATGTTCATGAGAATATGATGCTGCCTAAATTGGATACATTTGTTTTGCTTACAAATGAAGGGCCTAGCTTGGAGAAGGATGAACATTGGAGCAAGAACAAGCATGAAGATGATGGCATGCGCAAGGGGAACAAGAACGGAGTTACAAGTGATGATTTCAGGAGTTTGAAGCCACCATAATGGGTGCATGAAGCCTTGGACGAAATATACAAGATGCCACTTCATAAATTTCGTCCCGAGGCTATTTTAGGTGCTGCGTCACCTTATTATTGGGCCAGGCCCATGTAATTTCGAAATACATAAGTATAGGCTATTTTTAGAGTCCGTGTGTGTGGGGAAACAAGAGATAGGGTTGATTTCGGACCCCTCCACCAAGGGCCACGAAATTCCCCCCTCTTCCTCCATATATACAGCCCTTAGGGCATCGTTTAGACTTTGGGTTTTGTTTAGATTAAAAGTTCGCCATAGCTGCAACTTCGCGTACTTCGTTTGTGTTCAACGACCAGACAAAGGCGTCACAGAACCCCACCTTGATCAATAAAGCTTTCATCTTATATTCGCAATATCCAGATTGCAATCTTAGTTTCTTGCTTGTTCTTCGTTTGCTCGCAGGAAACAGACCCTCGTGGTCAGGTTGATCGTGCTCCGGCGTGGTCAATAACCTCTCGGAGTTGGTTTAGCGATTGCTAAGGCGCGACGTCCTCGCACGTTCGTAGTCGGATCGTCAAAGTCGACTTCCATCAAAGCGAAATCCACCATCTCATCGAAAGACGGGACACCTCTGCCTCTATCACATATCATCTAGCCTAGGAATAGGATGACGATAACGAATAGTAATATTATTAATGCCTCTGCAATCAACACACATACGTGATGTACCATCCTTTTTCGGCACTAGAATAATAGGAACAGCACAAGGACTAAGGGATTCGCGTATATAACCTTTGTCGAGAAGCTCTTGTACTTGACGCATAATCTCCTTCGTCTCCTCTGGATTGGTACGGTATGGTGCACGGTTTGGCAGTGAAGCACCGGGAATTAAGTCAATCTGATGCTCAATCCCTCGAATAGGCGGTAATCCCGGTGGCACGTCTTGTGGAAAAACGTCAGCGAACTCCTGCAAAATGTTAGTGACAGCAGGAGGCAAAGAGGAAGGCACGTCCTCGAATGAAAATAATGCCTCTTTGCACACAAAAGCATAGCAAACAGATTTGCTGAAATCTAGCTCATCAATATCAGATTTGGTGGCAAATAAACATGCACTTTTCAATTTAATTTCAGAAGCAACACTAGATGGTTTATTATTAGGCTTAATTTGTTGCTCAAATTCTTTTGCCACAATCTGATTTTCACTCTTATTCGTCTCCTGTTTTGCTTTATTAGCTCTATTAATATCATCTTTCAAAATGGAATCAGGAGTCATAGGAAGCAAAGTAATATTTTTATCCTTATGAACAAGAGTATAGTGATTGTTTCTACCATGGTGTACAGAATTTTTATCAAATTGCCATGGTCTACCAAGTAATAAGGAACATGCTTGCATAGGTACCACATCACAATCAACATAATCAGCATATGTAGAGATACTAAAATGCACACGAACAGTACGTGTTACCTTAACCTTGCCGCTGTTGTTGAACCATTGGATGTAGTAAGGATGTGGATGTGGTCTTGTGGTGAGAGAAAGCTTCTCCACCATCTCCATGCTAGCCAAGTTGTTGAAGCTCCCTCCGTCTATTATAACGCGCACAGAACGTTCCTTCACAACTCCCTTGGTATGGAACAAATTGTGCCTCTGATTTTGCTCAGCTTGTGTGACCTGCACACTCAAAACACGTTGAGCAACTAAACATTCATACCTGTCAGCGTCTTCAGGAGCCATGTATTGCGTCTCATGATCAGAATCATCTCCACCATGTTCTTCACGTGTAATAAGAGCCAAAGTCTCCTCATCATAGTCACTAGCGGACTCATATCCACCATCCGCGGTAGCAATCATCACACGCGGAGATTTGCATTCTCTCGCATAATGACCTCCTCCCTTACAACGACGACAAATAATATCACTTGTGTGCCCTGTTGATGCCATGGAAGAAGAAGAACGCTGTGCAGGCCCCGCAGGTGCGCTCTTGGCAGATAATGGTGGTTGTGCCTGTTTTCTTGTATCACGGCTGGAGGTGGCACCGGATGGAGGTGCTGGTGCAGTTGAAGTAGAAGATGCACGTGGTGTCCATGATGAAGGTCGGCCTGCAGAAAAGTTAGTTCGCCCCAATGCTTGTCGATCCTGCACTTCACGTTCAGCTTTACAAGCAAGATGGAATAAACGAGTGATATTAGTATACTCCTTATAGTCTAGAATGGTCTGAATCTCTCTGTTTAATCCACCCAGAAAACGTGCAAGCATAGCTTCATTCTCCTCAACAATACCACATCTAATCATGCCAGTTTGTAATTCCTGATAATATTCTTCTACGGAATTTTTTCCTTGTCTTAAACGCTGCAATTTTTGAAGCAATTCACGTTGATAATATGGTGGAACCCAACGCGTACGCATAGCAGTTTTCAAAGCAGCCCAAGTAGTTGGAATAGGATATAATCTACAATGTTCAGACCACCATACACATGCAAAACTAGTGAAAGCACAAACAGCAGCAGCAACTCGTCTCTCCTCAGGATATTGTAAACATGTAAATCGTTGTTCAGTTTCTAACTCCCAAGTAAGATATATATCAGGAACATATCTACCCTCAAATGGTGGAATATTCAATTTCAGTTTAGGAATATGGACATCATCTCGTACCTGAGGTGGTGGTGCAGGCCTACCATTACGAATATATACCTGAGGTCGACCTGCTGGTGGTGGTACAGGTGGCTGCACGTAGTGTTGATTTTGATCAACCTCATCCTCATAATCTCCCACATAATCATCCTCCTCCGCATCAGCAGCAGGAGCCACAGAAGTATCAACAGCAGCACCAACAGTTTGGCCAAACGCAAGAGGAAAATGTTATTGCTGATGCATTGTCTCGTCGCTATACTATGCTTTCACAACTTGACTTCAGAATATTTGGTTTGGAGACCATCAAAGATCAATATGTGCATGATGCTGATTTTAAAGATGTAATGCAGAATTGTAAAGAAGGAAGAATGTGGAACAAGTTTGTCGTTAACGATGGATTTGTGTTTCGTGCTAACAAGCTATGCATTCCAGCTAGCTCCGTTCGTCTTTTGTTGTTGCAGGAGGCGCATGGAGGAGGATTAATGGGACACTTTGGCGTGAAGAAGACGGAGGACGTACTTGCTACACATTTCTTTTGGCCAAAGATGAGACGGGATGTTGAGCGTTTTATTGCTCGATGCACTACATGTCAAAAAGCTAAGTCACGACTCAATCCTCATGGTTTATATATGCCTTTGCCTGTACCTAGTGTTCCTTGGGAGGATATATCTATGGACTTTGTTTTAGGTTTACCTCGAACAAAGAAGGGGAGGGATAGCATATTTGTTGTCGTGGATAGATTCTCGAAAATGGCACACTTTATACCGTGTAATAAAAGCGATGATGCTGTTAATGTTGCTGATTTGTTCTTTCGTGAAATTATTCGCTTGCATGGTGTGCCAAATACTATTGTTTCAGATCGTGATACTAAATTTCTTAGCCACTTTTGGAGTTGTTTATGGGCTAAGTTGGGGACTAAACTGCTTTTTAGTACTACTTGTCACCCCCAAACTGATGGACAAACTGAAGTAGTCAATAGAACGTTGTCTACTATGCTTAGGGCTGTTTTGAAGAATAATAAGAAAATGTGGGAGGAATGCTTGCCTCATATTGAATTTGCTTATAATCGTTCATTGCATTCTACTACTAAGATGTGCCCTTTTGAAGTTGTGTATGGTTTCCTACCTCGTGCACCTATTGATTTGTTGCCTCTTCCATCTTCGGAGAAAGTTAATTTTGATGTTAAACAACGTGCTGAATTGATTTTAAAAATGCATGAGTTAACTAAGGAAAACATTGAGCGCATGAATGCTAAATATAAACTTGCTGGAGATAAGGGTAGAAAACATGTTGTGTTTGCACCTGGAGATCTTGTTTGGTTACATTTGCGTAAGGATAGATTTCCTGATTTGCGCAAATCAAAGTTAATGCCACGTGCTGATGGTCCCTTTAAGGTGTTAGAGAAAATAAATGATAATGCTTATAAACTTGAGCTGCCTGCAGATTTTGGGGTTAGTCCCACTTTTAACATTGCAGATTTGAAGCCTTATTTGGGTGAGGAAGATGAACTTCCGTCGAGGACGACTTCATTTCAAGAAGGGGAGGCTGATGAGGACATCAATACAATTGTTACACCCACAGCCCCTGCTGCTATACATACTGGACCAATTACTAGAGCTCGTGCACGCCAACTAAATTACTAGGTACTTTCGTTTCTTGGTAATGATTCTAATGTTTATGAGAATATGATGCTGCCTAAATTGGATACATTTGTTTTGCTTACAAATGAAGGGCCTAGCTTGGAGAAGGATGAACATTGGAGCAAGAACAAGCATGGAGATGATGGCATGCGCAAGGGAAACAAGAACGGAGTTACAAGTGATGATTTCAGGACTTTGAAGCCACCATAATGGGTGCATGAAGCCTTGGACGAAATATACAAGATGCCACTTCATAAATTTCGTCCCGAGGCTATTTTAGGTGCTGCGTCACCTTATTATTGGGCCAGGCCCATGTAATTTCGAAATACATAAGTATAGGCTATTTTTAGAGTCCGTATGTGTGGGAAAACAAGAGATAGGGTTGATTTCGGACCCCTCCACCAAGGGCCACGAAATTCCCCCCCTCTTCCTCCATATATACAGCCCTTAGGGCATCGTTTAGACTTTGGGTTTTGTTTAGATTAAAAGTTCGCCATAGTTGCAACTTCGCGTACTTCGTTTGTGTTCAACGACCAGACAAAGGCGTCACAGAACCCCACCTTGATCAATAAAGCTTTCATCTTATATTCGCAATATCCAGATTGCAATCTCAGTTTCTTGCTTGTTCTTCGTTTGCTCGCAGGAAACAGACCCTCGTGGTCAGGTTGATCGTGCTCCGGCGTTGTCAATAACCTCTCGGAGTTGGTTTAGCGATTGCTAAGGCGCGACGTCCTCGCACGTTCGTAGTCGGATCGTCAAAGTCGACTTCCACCAAAGCGAAATCCACCATCTCATCGAAAGACGGGACACCTTAGCCTCTATCAGTCAGTAACCTCAGGAGATTGGTTTAGCGATTGCTAAGGCGCAACGTCGTGCACGTTTGCAGTCGGATCGTCAAAGTCGTCTCCACCAAATCGATAGTTATCATCTCATCGAAAGATCGGGACACTCGCCTCTATCAGAAACACACAAGAATATGATCCTACAGACTACGAACAAGTGGTGGTGGTGGGTGTCACAAATCCATCAAGCAAAACTCAAATTCTTACCAGTTCTTACCCAGCAACAGGCGGTGATCGGCAACCGTTGTAGTCAAAACTCTCAAAGCTTGGATAGAGCGATTACCAGGGAGAGTCAAACGCACGACGTAGATGTATGTGGAGCTGGGAAGGATTATAATATGGTAGCAAAAAGGGTCAGCAATAATCAATTCAGAGATGCAAAGTTGAATAAACGCTCAACGACGGTACTGTGCTGGTCCTAGGCTAGACTGTGCTAGAGACGCGAGCCTAGAACACCAAGAAAATCACGGCGCGGCACGTAAACAAGGGAGGAGCACACTCTGAAATTTTTTTCTCTTTTTTTTGCACTTTTTTTCCTCTTTTTTTTTGACTCCGCAACAATTTTTTTTCGAAAAAGTCTACAAATGGTCTAAAAACTGCCTAGCCAGAATTTTCCAGACTTAGTTTTTTTTAAAAAATTGGAACTATTTTTCTTCTGTGGATGGCTCGGAAGTTGGGGAGTCCTTCTCTGTCACGACTCGGAGTGTCGCGTGATCTGGAAATCGAGAACAATGCAACAATTACTGGACTCGGACTAGGACTGGTGGCGGAGATGAATCTGGTGGAACTCGGACTGGTGGCGGAGATGAAACTGGTGGAACACGGACAGGTGGCGGATATATGTTGCAGGTGAACTCGGATTGGCGTGATGGCGGCGGATATGTGGTGGCGTATATGGATTCGGATTGGCGGTGAATATGTGGTGGTGGTATATGGCAACAGCGACGATGATGATGCGGTGGTGATATATGCCAGCGGCGACGTGACAACCTGTGAAACGAACTCGAAACTCTAAAAGACTAGACGCTAAGACCAGCAACTGGACACGACGATGCAACCACAAATTCAACAAAGCAAATAGAGAAAAGATTATGCAAGGCTCAGATTCGTTCGGATGGGATGAACTAACCCTAATTTTTTTTTGGCTTTTTCGTGGACTATAGGTATGAAGAACAGACTCGATCTAAACTACGAAAAACTGTAAAATCTCACCGAGCAACCTGGAAATCTGATACCACTTGATAGAGGCAAAGGTGTCCCGTCTTTCGATGAGATGATGGATATCGCTTTGGTGGAAGTCGACTTTGACGATCCGACTACGAACGTGCGAGGACGTCGCGCCTTAGCAATCGCTAAACCAACTCCGAGAGGTTATTGACCCCGCCGGAGCACGATCAACCTGACCACGAGGGTCTGTTTCCTGCGAGCAAACGAAGAACAAGCAAGAAACTAAGATTGCAATCTGGATATTGCGAATATAAGATGAAAGCTTTATTGATCAAGGTGGGGTTCTGTGACGCCTTTGTCTGGTCGTTGAACACAAACGGAGTACGTGAAGTTGCAGCTATGGCGAACTTTTAATCTAAACAAAACCCAAAGTCTAAACGGTGCCCTAAGGGCTGTATATATGGAGGAAGAGAGGGGGAATTTTGTGGCCCTTGGTGGAGGGGTCCGAAATCAACCCTATCTCTTGTTTCCCCACACATACGGACTCTAAAAATAGCCTATACTTATGTATTTCGAAATTACATGGGCCTGGCCCAATAAAAAGGTGACACAGCACCTATAATAGCCTCGGGACGAAATTTATGAAGTGGCATCTTGTATATTTCGTCCATGGCTTCATGCACCCATTATGGTGGCTTCAAAGTCCTGAAATCATCACTTGTAACTCCGTTCTTGTTCCCCTTGCGCATGGCATCATCTCCATGCTTGTTCTTGCTCCAATGTTCATCCTTCTCCAAGCTAGGCCCTTCATTTGTAAGCAAAACAAATGTATCCAATTTAGGCAGCATCATATTCTCATGAACATTAGAATCATTACCAAGAAACGAAAGTACCTGATAATTTAATTGGCGTGCGCGAGCTCTAGTAATTGGTCCCGTATATGTAGCAGTAGGGGCTGTGGGTGTAACAATGGTATTGATGTCCTCATCATTGTTGCTCTTGATGCAAAGCATGTTGTGCACCAAAGAGGTGACTCTTGGTGACGAAGGAGTTCATGTCGTCGTCTTGCTCCATGAAGAGTGGGTTGGTAGAAGTACTTGGCCTATCCATCATTCCAAGACAAATGTGAGCGGTAGAAAGAGAATAACGAATACCAAATGTACCTTGACCGAAGTTGAAAGTGAATCGATGATCACTCCAATGTAGGACAAGGAAATAGCCCAATTGGTACGAATTCTCGTCGGTTTCTCACACCTACACAAGTAAAAGCTTATGGTGGAGCTTGGTTAGGATGGTGGCACAATTTTTAATGTCAAAGTAAGCAAGATTCAATAATGTTGGAGAATATCCACGACTTATAAATGCAACAAGTAGACCAATAGCAAGATGTGGAACCCGGAAACACAACACACGGAAAGATAAATGGGGTCGTGCAGCCAAAGGTGAGCCAAAATGTGGAAACCACGAAAATGCTCTTGTTGCACAACACTAGAGAGATGCTAGCACGATTGCACAATAGGCGGATATGAACTTGTGCACAACCTACTAAGCAAAAATGCAACGACTTCTATCCCAAGTATGATGTTCCGGAGATATGATCCAAGTATGACAATCTTAATTTTGTATGATGCTATGGTTCTTGCTTATAAGCTCTTTGCTTATCTTCTCTCTTTGCTTAAAAGTTTGCTTGGCTCTTTGATGTTTGAGCTCTTTTCTCATGCGATGCTTGACGACCAAGATAGCAATTATGTATGTGATGACAACTTTGTGACACAAGGGATGATTCCGAGATATGCAATACGATGATAGTATGTATGCTATGGGATGTATGATCACTAATGTGCACAAGTCACGTTGCCGGCAATACTCAATGGCTAGTCTCGATGGGTAAGCAACGCAAAGGAGTAAGGCTATGATGGCTATCAATGTAATGGCAAGAGTGATATGTCCAAATACCAAGATGAGGTTACCGGTCTTGCTTCCGGTATGGTGTCAAAATGGTGGCACGAATACCAAGTCATAGTCAAGGTGGTCGTTGTTGATGACGCGTCCGTGGCGAAAATGAGCGGCGGTGATGTCGATGTCGAACCGTACCTAGATAGCCGAAACACAAAAGGATATGGTACTGCAACTCAAATTCTCAAAACCAAGTGCGACAAAAAGCATCGGAGTAAGTGGTTGTGTGGGTTGGGATAATGGAAAGGTTTGCGAAAGTCGGAATGGTGGTGTAACAGATGATGTGGTGGAAGCCGAAAGGTTACGGACGTCCGGGAAAAACGGTCGTCCGGTCGCCAGACGTCCGGTCGGGTCGGAAATCCGGTGATTCTGCTCGGGTTAGGGGGTTCCGGTCGTCCGGTAAGGTCGGACGTCCGGTCGTTCCAGGGGCTCCGGACGTCCGGAAAGCGTCGGTCGTCCGGGGGTCGGGGTCAACGCGAAATTTCAGATCCGGGAGGTGATTTTGGGGTGGATTTCGTTGATTTTGGAGGGATTTCGAGGTGGAGATGGTGGGGAAGGCTAGATCCACTTGCAACACAACAAATGCACGGATCAAAACCAACAAAACATCATCAAAACTCACAAATCACAAGAAAAAAATTTTGGGGCTATTTTTGTGGGGATTTTCTGATTAGGACAAAAAACAATAAAATCAAGCTAGAAAACGAAGAGGGGCTCCGAAATCGTGATCAACCTTGCTCTTATACCAAGATGATGTAGGGTAGAGACCCTAATCGCCCGATCTTTCACGAAAGGAGCGGATCCCGGGGAAATCACGAAGAACACGGGGAAGAACGGGGAGAAAACACAACAAGAGACACAAGAGGAATTACTAAACCGACACGAATAAGTCACACATGGGCTAGATCCTCGAATACATAGAACGATACACGAATCCACGGACAACTAAGGATGATACAAGGGTAGCCGGTTCTTCTCCGTGAGGAGGTCTTGACGTTCTTCTCCAAAAGGAGGTCTTGAATCCGTTTGGGGGATCTTCTCCGGTGGAGGCTCGAATCTCCGAGGAGAAGGTAACCAAGTGGATGAGCAAAGCTCTCTCACAAATATGAGCTAAACCTTTGCTGACCCTAGAAAGCAGGTAGGAGAGGTCTATTTATAGTCTAAGTGCAAAAGGGGGCGAAAGTAGGGGTACATGGGCCTCGGGCCCGAATCTGGACGCAGCCAGGTACCGGACATCCGCTGGTGGCCGGTCGTCCGGTGTCTCAGGATCGACCGGTCGTCCGGTGTCCTCCGGACGTCCGCTGGTTCGGCTCTGTGATGGGGGTGCCGGATGTCCGGAAACGTCGGACTTCCGCTGATGTTGGTTCGAATGTAGGGGCGCCGGTCGTCCGATCCGGACCTGACGTCCGCTCGTTTGCTTCGGGTGCAGGGGCACCGGTCGTCCGGTCTGGACCGGACGTCCGCTCGCTGGGGCTCGGCTGATGCTTCAGGCGCCGGACGTCCGGTCCTGACCGGTCGTTCGGTGGCTTGGACTTTTTCTTCAGCCCTCCTTCTCCATCTTCTCGTCCATCTTCCTCTTTGATAGAGGCGAGGGTCCCGATCTTTCGATGAGATGATGGATATCGCTTTGGTAGAAGTCGACTTTGACGATCCGACTACGAACGTGCGAGGACGTCGCGCCTTAGCAATCGCTAAACCAACTCCGAGAGGTTATTGACCACGCCGGAGCACGATCAACCTGACCACGAGGGTCTGTTTCCTGCGAGCAAACGAAGAACAAGCAAGAAACTAAGATTGCAATCTGGATATTGCGAATATAAGATGAAAGCTTTATTGATCAAGGTGGGGTTCTGTGACGCCTTTGTCTGGTCGTTGAACACAAACGAAGTACGCGAAGTTGCAGCTATGGCGAACTTTTAATCTAAACAAAACCCAAAGTCTAAACGATGCCCTAAGGGCTGTATATATGGAGGAAGAGGGGGGGAATTTCGTGGCCCTTGGTGGAGGAGTCCGAAATCAACCCTATCTCTTGTTTTCCCACACATACGGACTCTAAAAATAGCATATACTTATGTATTTCGAAATTACATGGGCCTGGCCCAATAATAAGGTGACGCAGCACCTAAAATAGCCTCGGGACGAAATTTATGAAGTGGCATCTTGTATATTTCGTCCAAGGCTTCATGCACCCATTATGGTGGCTTCAAAGTCCTGAAATCATCACTTGTAACTCCGTTCTTGTTCCCCTTGCGCATGCCATCATCTCCATGCTTGTTCTTGCTCCAATGTTCATCCTTCTCCAAGCTAGGCCCTTCATTTGTAAGCAAAACAAATGTATCCAATTTAGGCAGCATCATATTCTCATGAACATTAGAATCATTACCAAGAAACGAAAGTACCTGGTAATTTAGTTGGCGTGCACGAGCTCTAGTAATTGGTCCAGTATGTATAGCAGCAGGGGCTGTGGGTGTAACAATTGTATTGATGTCCTCATCAACTTGCTACACATTTCTTTTGGCCAAAGATGAGACGGGATGTTGAGCGTTTTATTGCTCGATGCACTACATGTCAAAAAGCTAAGTCACGACTCAATCCTCATGGTTTATATATGCCTTTGCCTGTACCTAGTGTTCCTTGGGAGGATATATCTATGGACTTTGTTTTAGGTTTACCTCGAACAAAGAAGGGGAGGGATAGCATATTTGTTGTCGTGGATAGATTCTCGAAAATGGCACACTTTATACCATGTCATAAAAGCGATGATGCTGTTAATGTTGCTGATTTGTTCTTTCGTGAAATTATTCGCTTGCATGGTGTGCCAAATACTATTGTTTCAGATCGTGATACTAAATTTCTTAGCCACTTTTGGAGATGTTTATGGGCTAAGTTGGGGACTAAACTGCTTTTTAGTACTACTTGTCACCCCCAAACTGATGGACAAACTGAAGTAGTCAATAGAACGTTGTCTACTATGCTTAGGTGATGAGGACATCAATACAATTGTTACACCCACAGGCCCTGCTGCTATACATACTGGACCAATTAGTAGAGCTCGTGCACACCAACTAAATTACCAGGTACTTTCGTTTCTTTGTAATGATTCTAATGTTCATGAGAATATGATGCTGCCTAAATTGGATACATTTGTTTTGCTTACAAATGAAGGGCCTAGCTTGGAGAAGGATGAACATTGGAGCAAGAACAAGCATGGCGATGATGGCATGCGCAAGGGAAACAAGAACGGAGTTACAAGTGATGATTTCAGGACTTTGAAGCCACCATAATGGGTGCATGAAGCCTTGGACGAAATATACAAGATGCCACTTCATAAATTTCGTCCCGAGGCTATTTTAGGTGCTGCGTCACCTTATTATTGGGCCAGGCCCATGTAATTTCGAAATACATAAGTATAGGCTATTTTTAGAGTCCGTATGTGTGGGGAAACAAGAGATAGGGTTGATTTCGGACCCCTCCACCAAGGGCCACGAAATTCCCCCCTCTTCCTCCATATATACAGCCCTTAGGGCATCGTTTAGACTTTGGGTTTTGTTTAGATTAAAAGTTCGCCATAGCTGCAACTTCGCGTACTTCGTTTGTGTTCAACGACCAGACAAAGGCGTCACAGAACTCCACCTTGATCAATAAAGCTTTCATCTTATATTCGCAATATCTAGATTGCAATCTCAGTTTCTTGCTTGTTCTTCGTTTGCTCGCAGGAAACAGACCCTCGTGGTCAGGTTGATCGTGCTCCGGCGTGGTCAATAACCTCTCGGAGTTGGTTTAGCGATTGCTAAGGCGCGACGTCCTCGCACGTTCGTAGTCGGATCGTCAAAGTCGACTTCCACCAAAGCAATATCCATCATCTCATCGAAAGACGGGACACCTTTGCCTCTATCATGCTGTTTGTGCTTTCACTAGTTTTGCATGTGTATGGTGGTCTGAACATTGTAGATTATATCCTATTCCAACTACTTGGGCTGCTTTGAAAACTGCTATGCGTACGCGTTGGGTTCCACCATATTATCAACGTGAATTGCTTCAAAAATTGCAGCGTTTAAGACAAGGGAAAAATTCTGTAGAAGAATATTATCAGGAATTACAAAATGGCATGATTAGATGTGGTATTGTTGAGGAGAATGAAGCTATGCTTGCACGTTTTCTGGGTGGATTAAATAGAGAGATTCAGACCATTCTAGACTATAAGGAGTATACTAATATCACTCGTTTATTCCATCTTGCTTGTAAAGCTGAACGTGAAGTGCAGGATCGACAAGCATTGGGGCGAACTAACTTTTCTGCAGGCCGACCTTCATCATGGACACCACGTGCATCTTCTACTTCAACTGCACCAGCACCTCCATCCGGTGCCACCTCCAGCCGTGATACAAGAAAACAGGCACAACCACCATTATCTGCCAAGAGCGCACCTGCGGGGTCTGCACAGCGTTCTTCTTCTTCCATGGCATCAACAGGGCACACAAGTGATATTATTTGTCGTCGTTGTAAGGGAGGAGGTCATTATGCGAGGGAATGCAAATCTCCGCGTGTGATGATTGCTACCGCGGATGGTGGATATGAGTCCGCTAGTGACTATGATGAGGAGACATTGGCTCTTATTACACGTGAAGAACATGGTGGAGATGATTCTGATCATGAGACGCAATACATGGCTCCTGAAGACGCTGACAGGTATGAATGTTTAGTTGCTCAACGTGTTTTGAGTGTGCAGGTCACACAAGCTAAGCAAAATCAGAGGCACAATTTGTTCCATACCAAGGGAGTTGTGAAGGAACGTTCTGTGCGCGTCATAATAGACGGAGGGAGCTGCAACAACTTGGCTAGCATGGAGATGGTGGAGAAGCTTTCTCTCACCACAAGACCACATCCACATCCTTACTACATCCAATGGTTCAACAACAGCGGCAAGGTTATGGTAACACGTACTGTTCGTGTGCATTTTAGTATATCTACATATGCTGATTATGTTGATTGTGATGTGGTACCTATGCAAGCATGTTCCTTATTACTTGGTAGACCATGGCAATTTGATAAAAATTCTGTACACCACGGTAGAAACAATCACTATACTCTTGTTCATAAGGATAAAAATATTACTTTGCTTCCTATGACTCCTGATTCCATTTTGAAAGATGATATTAATAGAGCTAATAAAGCACAACAGGAGAAGAATAAGAGTGAAAATCAGATTGTGGCAAAAGAATTTGAGCAACAAATGAAGCCTAATAATAAACCATCTAGTGTTGCTTCTGAAATTAAATTGAAAAGTGCATGTTTATTTGCCACCAAATCTGATATTGATGAGCTAGATTTCAGCAAATCTGTTTGCTATGCTTTTGTGTGCAAAGAGGCATTATTTTCATTCGAGGACGTGCCTTCCTCTTTGCCTCCTGCTGTCACTAACATTTTGAAGGAGTTCGCTGACGTTTTTCCACAAGACGTGCCACCGGGATTACCGCCTATTCGAGGGATTGAGCATCAGATTGACTTAATTCCCGGTGCTTCACTGCCAAACCGTTCACCATACCGTACCAATCCAGAGGAGACGAAGGAGATTATGCGTCAAGTACAAGAGCTTCTCGACAAAGGTTGTATACGCGAATCCCTTAGTCCTTGTGCTGTTCCTATTATTCTAGTGCCGAAAAAGGATGGTACATCACGTATGTGTGTTGATTGTAGAGGCATTAATAATATTACTATTCGTTATCGTCATCCTATTCCTAGGCTAGATGATATGCTTGATGAATTGAGTGGCTCTACAATATTCTCCAAAGTTGATTTGCGTAGTGGCTACCATCAAATTCGTATGAAATTGGGAGATGAATGGAAAACAGCATTTAAAACTAAGTTTGGATTATATGAGTGGTTAGTCATGCCTTTTGGGTTAACTAATGCACCTAGTACTTTCATGAGATTAATGAACGAAGTTTTACGTGCTTTCATTGGACGATTTGTGGTAGTTTACTTTGATGACATATTGATTTATAGCAGATCTTTGGAAGAACATTTGGAACATTTACGTGCTGTTTTTATTGCTCTACGTGATGCACGTTTGTTTGGTAACCTTGGGAAGTGCACCTTTTGCACCGACCAAACTTGTTCCACATTCTTCCTTCTTTACAATTATGCATTACATCTTTAAAATCAGCATCATGCACATATTGATCTTTGATGGTCTCCAAACCAAATATTTTGAAGTCAAGTTGTGAAAGCATAGTATAGCGACGAGACAAAGCATCAGCAATAACATTTTCTTTTCCCTTCTTGTGTTTAATGACATAAGGGAAAGTCTCAATGAATTCAACCCATTTAGCATGTCTACGATTCAGTTTAGCTTGACTTTTAATATGTTTCAATGATTCATGATCAGAATGTATAACAAATTCTTTGGGCCATAAATAATGTTGCCATGTTTCTAAAGTCCGAACAAGAACATATAATTCTTTATCATAAGTAGTATAATTCAGACTAGGCCCACTCAATTTTTCAGAAAAGTATGCAACAGGTTTGCCATCTTGTAATAACACACCTCCTAATCCAATTCCACTAGCATCACATTCAAGCTCAAAAGTCTTATTAAAATCAGGAAGTTGGAGTAAAGGAGCATGTGTCAACTTATCTTTCAATACCGTGAAGGCTTCTTCCTGTGCGGTACCCCAAAGAAAAGGCACATCTTTCTTTGTAAGCTCATTGAGAGGTGCAGCAATGGTGCTGAAATCTCTCACAAAACGCCTATAGAATCCAGCGAGGCCAAGAAAACTCCTCACTTGTGTGACCGTTTTGGGCTGCGGCCAACTCTCAATAGCTTCAATCTTGGCTTTATCAACTTCAATTCCCTGTGGAGTAACAACATAGCCAAGAAAAGATACTCGGTCGGTGCAAAAGGTGCACTTCCCAAGGTTACCAAACAAACATGCATCACATAGAGCAATAAAAACAGCACGTAAATGTTCCAAATGTTCTTCCAAAGATCTGCTATAAATCAATATGTCATCAAAGTAAACTACCACAAATCGTCCAATGAAAGCACATAAAACTTCGTTCATTAATCTCATGAAAGTACTAGGTGCATTAGTTAACCCAAAAGGCATGACTAACCACTCATATAATCCAAACTTAGTTTTAAATGTTGTTTTCCATTCATCTCCCAATTTCATACGAATTTGATGGTAGCCACTACGCAAATCAACTTTGGAGAATATTGTAGAGCTACTCAATTCATCAAGCATATCATCTAGCCTAGGAATAGGATGACGATAACGAATAGTAATATTATTAATGCCTCTACAATCAACACACATACGTGATGTACCATCCTTTTTCGGCACTAGAATAATAGGAACAACACAAGGACTAAGGGATTCGCGTATATAACCTTTGTCGAGAAGCTCTTGTACTTGACGCATAATCTCCTTCGTCTCCTCTGGATTGGTACGGTATGGTGCACGGTTTGGCAGTGAAGCACTGGGAATTAAGTCAATCTGATGCTCAATCCCTCGAATAGGCGGTAATCCCGGTGGCACGTCTTGTGGAAAAACGTCAGCGAACTCCTGCAAAATGTTAGTGACAGCAGGAGGCAAAGAGGAAGGCACGTCCTCGAATGAAAATAATGCCTCTTTGCACACAAAAGCATAGCAAACAGATTTGCTGAAATCTAGCTCATCAATATCAGATTTGGTGGCAAATAAGCATGCACTTTTCAATTTAATTTCAGAAGCAACACTAGATGGTTTATTATTAGGCTTCATTTGTTGCTCAAATTCTTTTGCCACAATCTGATTTTCACTCTTATTCTTCTCCTGTTGTGCTTTATTAGCTCTATTAATATCATCTTTCAAAATGGAATCAGGAGTCATAGGAAGCAAAGTAATATTTTTATCCTTATGAACAAGAGTATAGTGATTGTTTCTACCGTGGTGTACAGAATTTTTATCAAATTGCCATGGTCTACCAAGTAATAAGGAACATGCTTGCATAGGTACCACATCACAATCAACATAATCAGCATATGTAGAGATACTAACATGCACACGAACAGTACGTGTTACCTTAACCTTGCCGCTGTTGTTGAACCATTGGATGTAGTAAGGATGTGGATGTGGTCTTGTGGTGAGAGAAAGCTTCTCCACCATCTCCATGCTAGCCAAGTTGTTGCAGCTCCCTCCGTCTATTATGACGCGCACAGAACGTTCCTTCACAACTCCCTTGGTATGGAACAAATTGTGCCTCTGATTTTGCTCAGCTTGTGTGACCTGCACACTCAAAACACGTTGAGCAACTAAACATTCATACCTGTCAGCGTCTT
Source organism: Triticum dicoccoides (assembly GCF_002162155.2). Lineage (NCBI taxonomy): Eukaryota > Viridiplantae > Streptophyta > Magnoliopsida > Poales > Poaceae > Triticum > Triticum dicoccoides. The sequence continues at coordinate 18,791 of NW_021302060.1, forward strand.
CAGGAGCCATGTATTGCGTCTCATGATCAGAATCATCTCCACCATGTTCTTCACGTGTAATAAGAGCCAAAGTCTCCTCATCATAGTCACTAGCAGACTCATATCCACCATCCGCGGTAGCAATCATCACACGCGGAGATTTGCATTCCCTCGCATAATGACCTCCTCCCTTACAACGACGACAAATAATATCACTTGTGTGCCCTGTTGATGCCATGGAAGAAGAAGAACGCTGTGCAGGCCCCGCAGGTGCGCTCTTGGCAGATAATGGTGGTTGAGCCTGTTTTCTTGTATCACGGCTGGAGGTGGCACCGGATGGAGGTGCTGGTGCAGTTGAAGTGAAAGACGCACGTGGTGTCCATGATGAAGATCGGCCTGCAGAAAAGTTAGTTCGCCCCAATGCTTGTCGATCCTGCACTTCACGTTCAGCTTTACAAGCAAGATGGAATAAACGAGTGATATTAGTATACTCCTTATAGTCTAGAATGGTCTGAATCTCTCTATTTAATCCACCCAGAAAACGTGCAAGCATAGCTTCATTCTCCTCAACAATACCACATCTAATCATGCCAGTTTGTAATTCCTGATAATATTCTTCTACAGAATTTTTTCCTTGTCTTAAACGCTGCAATTTTTGAAGCAATTCACGTTGATAATATGGTGGAACCCAACGCGTACGCATAGCAGTTTTCAAAGCAGCCCAAGTAGTTGGAATAGGATATAATCTACAATGTTCAGACCACCATACACATGCAAAACTAGTGAAAGCACAAACAGCAGCAGCAACTCGTCTCTCCTCAGGATATTGTAAACATGTAAATCGTTGTTCAGTTTCTAACTCCCAAGTAAGATATATATCAGGAACATATCTACCCTCAAATGGTGGAATATTCAATTTCAGTTTAGGAATATGGACATCATCTCGTACTTGAGGTGGTGGTGCACGCCTACCATTACGAATATATACCTGAGGTCGACCTGCTGGTGGTGGTGCTGGTGGCTGCTCATAGATCTGATTTTGATCAACCTCATCCTCATAATCGCCCGCATACTCATCATCCTCCTGGGTACCAGCAACAGCAGTAGCAGGAGCCACAGAAGTATCAACAGCAGCACCAACAGTTTGGCCAAACGCAAGAGGAACACGGCTCGCTCGGCGAAGGTCTATTTCGCGACGTGGAGGTAGTCGTTGTTGTTGTTGTTGGAGAGGTGCGTTAGGTGCAGCGGGTGGTGGTGGTGGAAGACGCGCGAGCAATTCATTAAATCTGTTATCGAGCTTTGTTTCGAACGTCTTCTCAAGGCCAGTGATCTTCTCCATGGCCTCTTCAAAATTGTTCAGCACATCTTGCACCTGTTCAGTCATCATTTGCTGAAACTTATCACGAAGCTCCTTGTTCGATAAATTCTCCCAGTCAATCTCGTCGGCTTGTGATCCTGGCATGGTTAGCAGCAATAGAAACACACAAGAATATGATCCTACAGACTACGAACAAGTGGTGGTGGTGGGTGTCACAAATCCGTCAAGCAAAACTCAAATTCTTACCAGTTCTTACCCAGCAACAGGCGGTGATCGGCAACCGTTGTAGTCAAAACTCTCAAAGCTTGGATAGAGCGATTACCAGGGAGAGTCAAACGCACGACGTAGATGTATGTGGAGCTGGGAAGGCTTATACTATGGTAGCAAAAAGGGTCAGCAATAATCAATTCAGAGATGCAAAGTTGAATAAACGCTCAACGACGGTACTGTGCTGGTCCTAGGCTAGACTGTGCTAGAGACGCGAGCCTAGAACACCAACAAAATCACGGCGCGGCACGTAAACAAGGGAAAAGCACACTCTGAATTTTTTTTTCGCTCTTTTTTTTTGCGCTCTTTTTTTTTGCGCTGCTTTTTTTTTGCGAAAAATCACTATAATGGCGAGTGTCTCAAAACTCTTCCTAGCTCAAACTGACAGGATGGGCACGAAATTTTTCGACCAATTTTTTTTTTCGACTGCCCGGACCCAAAAACTGGAAACGGGTCAAAAAAAACTTCCTATAATGGCACCTGTCTCAAAACACTCAGAAACACCTAAAAATAGGATAGCCAGAAAATTTTTCGAAAAATGCGTTTTCGAAAAATTTTGGGCCTAAACGGAGCGTGGCTACCCGACTCTTTTTTTTTTCCGAAACCTACTCCGGCAAGGAAACACGAATCGGAATCTGGATGGATCCCGAAAACAAACCTAATAAGCAAGGAACTCGGATTGGTGGTGGATATATGGTGGTGGTATATGGCAGCGGTGGTGGTAGCGGTGGTAGTATATGGATATGGATCGGTGGTGGTATATGGACACGGATTGGTGGTGGTATATGGATACGGATTCGGTGCGGTGGTGGTAGATGGCAGGGGCGATGATGATGGTGCGGCGGCGGCGTGACAACTTATGACCAGAACTCGAAACTCTAAAAGACTAGACTCTAAGACCAGCAACTAGACACGACGATGCAACCGCAAATTCAACAAAGCAAAACCCTAAAAAGATTATGCAAAGGCTCAGATTGGTTCGGATATGATGAACTAACCCTAATTTTTTTTTGGCTTTTTCGTGGACTGTAGGTATGAAGAACAGACTCGATCTGAACTACGAAAAACTGTAAAATCTCACCGAGCAACCTGGAAATCTGATACCACTTGATATAGGCAAAGGTGTCCCGTCTTTCGATGAGATGGTGGATTTCGCTTTGGTGGAAGTCGACTCTGACGATCCGACTACGAACGTGCGAGGACGTCGCGCCTTAGCAATCGCTAAACCAACTCCGAGAGGTTATTGACCACGCCGGAGCACGATCAACCTGACCACGAGGGTCTGTTTCCTGCGAGCAAACGAAGAACAAGCAAGAAACTAAGATTGCAATCTGGATATTGCGAATATAAGATGAAAGCTTTATTGATCAAGGTGGGGTTCTGTGACGCCTTTGTCTGGTCGTTGAACACAAACGAAGTACTCGAAGTTGCAGCTATGGCGAACTTTTAATCTAAACAAAACCCAAAGTCTAAACGATGCCCTAAGGGCTGTATATATGGAGGAAGAGGGGGGAATTTCGTGGCCCTTGGTGGAGGGTCCGAAATCAACCCTATCTCTTGTTTCCCCACACATACGGACTCTAAAAATAGCCTATACTTATGTATTTCGAAATTACATGGGCCTGGCCCAATAATAAGGTGACGCAGCACCTAAAATAGCCTCGGGACGAAATTTATGAAGTGGCATCTTGTATATTTCGTCCAAGGCTTCATGCACCCATTATGGTGGCTTCAAAGTCCTGAAATCATCACTTGTAACTCCGTTCTTGTTCCCCTTGCGCATGCCATCATCTCCATGCTTGTTCTTGCTCCAATGTTCATCCTTCTCCAAGCTAGGCCCTTCATTTGTAAGCAAAACAAATGTATCCAATTTAGGCAGCATCATATTCTCATGAACATTAGAATCATTACCAAGAAACGAAAGTACCTGGTAATTTAGTTGGCGTGCACGAGCTCTAGTAATTGGTCCAGTATGTATAGCAGCAGGGGCTGTGGGTGTAACAATTGTATTGATGTCCTCATCAACATCCCGATGTCCAAGCTCAGTGAGAGCAACATGCAATTCCACGGAGTCATCCCAGGAAAGAAAGCAGATTCACTCATTCAGATCACCCTTGAAGTGGTTTTCGGTGATTCAAAGAACTACCACAAGGAGAAGTTGATGTTTGAGGTGGTAGATTTCCACAGTGCATATGATGCAATTCTGGGGAAAACCGCATATGCTCATTTCATGGCTCGACCGTGTTACGTATATCTTCATTTGAAGATGCCAGGGCCCAGAGGAGTGATCACGGTCACCGGGAATCGGCAGAGAGCAGAGGAATGTCTTCAGAAAGGCCCAAAGATTGCCGACGAATAGATGGCAGCAGTAGAGATGGAAGAATATAAGAAGAATGCAGATCCGAGTGATTTGTTGCGAGCTAAGAAGCCTGCTTCAGAGTCCCCATTTCAGCCGGCCGGAGAAACAAAGCCCATCAACATTGATGAGGACATCAATACAATTGTTACACCCACAGCCCCTGCTGCTATACATACTGGACCAATTACTAGAGCTCGTGCACGCCAATTAAATTACCAGGTACTTTCGTTTCTTGGTAATGATTCTAATGTTCATGAGAATATGATGCTGCCTAAATTGGATACATTTGTTTTGCTTACAAATGAAGGGCCTAGCTTGGAGAAGGATGAACATTGGAGCAAGAACAAGCATGGAGATGATGGCATGCGCAAGGGAAACAAGAACGGAGTGACAAGTGATGATTTCAGGACTTTGAAGCCACCATAATGGGTGCATGAAGCCTTGGACGAAATATACAAGATGCCACTTCATAAATTTCGTCCCGAGGCTATTTTAGGTGCTGCGTCACCTTATTATTGGGCCAGGCCCATGTAATTTCCAAATACATAAGTATAGGCTATTTTTAGAGTCCGTATGTGTGGGGAAATAAGAGATAGGGTTGATTTCGGACCCCTCCACCAAGGGCCACGAAATTCCCCCCTCTTCCTCCATATATACAGCCCTTAGGGCATCGTTTAGACTTTGGGTTTTGTTTAGATTAAAAGTTCGCCATAGCTGCAACTTCGCGTACTTCGTTTGTGTTCAACGACCAGACAAAGGCGTCACAGAACCCCACCTTGATCAATAAAGCTTTCATCTTATATTCGCAATATCCAGATTGCAATCTTAGTTTCTTGCTTGTTCTTCGTTTGCTCGCAGGAAACAGACCCTCGTGGTCAGGTTGATCGTGCTCCGGCGTGGTCAATAACCTCTCGGAGTTGGTTTAGCGATTGCTAAGGCGCGACGTCCTCGCACGTTCGTAGTCGGATCGTCAAAGTCGACTTCCACCAAAGCGAAATCCACCATCTCATCGAAAGACGGGACACCTTTGCCTCTATCAAGTGGTATCAGATTTCCAGGTTGCTCGGTGAGATTTTACAGTTTTTAGTAGTTTAGATCGAGTCTGTTCTTCATACCTATAGTCCACGAAAAAGCCACAAAAAAAATTAGGGTTAGTTCATCATATCCGAACCAATCTGAGCCTTGCATAATCTTTTTAGGGTTTTGCTTTGTTGAATTTGCGGTTGCATCGTCGTGTCTAGTTGCTGGTCTTAGAGTCTAGTCTTTTAGAGTTTCGAGTTCTGGTCATAAGTTGTCACGCCGCCGCCGCACCATCATCATCGTCCCTGCCATCTACCACCACCGCACCGAATCCGTATCCATATACCACCACCAATCCGTGTCCATATACCACCACCTCAGGTACGAGATGATGTCCATATTCCTAAACTGAAATTGAATATTCCACCATTTGAGGGTAGATATGTTCCTGATATATATCTTACTTGGGAGTTAGAAACTGAACAACGATTTACATGTTTACAATATCCTGAGGAGAGACGAGTTGCTGCTGCCGTTTGTGCTTTCACTAGTTTTGCATCTGTATGGTGGTCTGAACATTGTAGATTATATCCTATTCCAACTACTTGGGCTGCTTTGAAAACTGCTATGCGTACGCGTTGGGTTCCACCATATTATCAACGTGAATTGCTTCAAAAATTGCAGCGTTTAAGACAAGGGAAAAATTCTGTAGAAGAATATTATCAGGAATTACAAACTGGCATGATTAGATGTGGTATTGTTGAGGAGAATGAAGCTATGCTTGCACGTTTTCTGGGTGGATTAAATAGAGAGATTCAGACCATTCTAGACTATAAGGAGTATACTAATATCACTCGTTTATTCCATCTTGCTTGTAAAGCTGAACGTGAAGTGCAGGATCGACAAGCATTGGGGCGAACTAACTTTTCTGCAGGCCGACCTTCATCATGGACACCACGTGCATCTTCTACTTCAACTGCACCAGCACCTCCATCCGGTGCCACCTCCAGCCGTGATACAAGAAAACAGGCACAACCACCATTATCTGCCAAGAGCGCACCTGCGGGGCATGCACAGCGTTCTTCTTCTTCCATGGCATCAACAGGGCACACAAGTGATATTATTTGTCGTCGTTGTAAGGGAGGAGGTCATTATGCGAGAGAATGCAAATCTCCGCGTGTGATGATTGCTACCGCGGATGGTGGATATGAGTCCGCTAGTGACTATGATGAGGAGACTTTGGCTCTTATTACACGTGAAGAACATGGTGGAGATGATTCTGATCATGAGACGCAATACATGGCTCCTGAAGACGCTGACAGGTATGAATGTTTAGTTGCTCAACGTGTTTTGAGTGTGCAGGTCACACAAGCTGAGCAAAATCAGAGGCACAATTTGTTCCATACCAAGGGAGTTGTGAAGGAACGTTCTGTGCGCGTCATCATAGACGGAGGGAGCTGCAACAACTTGGCTAGCATGGAGATGGTGGAGAAGCTTTCTCTCACCACAAGACCACATCCACATCCTTACTACATCCAATGGTTCAACAACAGCGGCAAGGTTAAGGTAACACGTACTGTTCGTGTGCATTTTAGTATATCTACATATGCTGATTATGTTGATTGTGATGTGGTACCTATGCAAGCATGTTCCTTATTACTTGGTAGACCATGGCAATTTGATAAAAATTCTGTCCACCATGGTAGAAACAATCACTATACTCTTGTTCATAAGGATAAAAATATTACTTTGCTTCCTATGACTCCTGATTCCATTTTGAAAGATGATATTAATAGAGCTAATAAAGCACAACAGGAGAAGAATAAGAGTGAAAATCAGATTGTGGCAAAAGAATTTGAGCAACAAATGAAGCCTAATAATAAACCATCTAGTGTTGCTTCTGAAATTAAATTGAAAAGTGCATGTTTATTTGCCACCAAATCTGATATTGATGAGCTAGATTTCAGCAAATCTGTTTGCTATGCTTTTGTGTGCAAAGAGGCATTATTTTCATTCGAGGACGTGCCTTCCTCTTTGCCTCCTGCTGTCACTAACATTTTGCAGGAGTTCGCTGACGTTTTTCCACAAGACGTTCCACCGGGATTACCGCCTATTCGAGGGATTGAGCATCAGATTGACTTAATTCCCGGTGCTTCACTGCCAAACCGTGCACCATACCGTACCAATCCAGAGGAGACGAAGGAGATTATGCGTCAAGTACAAGGGCTTCTCGACAAAGGTTATATACGCGAATCCCTTAGTCCTTGTGCTGTTCCTATTATTCTAGTGCCGAAAAAGGATGGTACATCACGTATGTGTGTTGATTGTAGAGGCATTAATAATATTACTATTCGTTATCGTCATCCTATTCCTAGGCTAGATGATATGCTTGATGAATTGAGTGGCTCTACAATATTCTCCAAAGTTGATTTGCGTAGTGGCTATGATGAGGACATCAATACAATTGTGACACCCACAGCCCCTGCTGCTATACATACTGGACCAATTACTAGAGCTCGTGCACGCCAACTAAATTACCAGGTACTTTCGTTTCTTGGTAATGATTCTAATGTTCATGAGAATATGATGCTGCCTAAATTGGATACATTTGTTTTGCTTACAAATGAAGGGCCTAGCTTGGAGAAGGATGAACATTGGAGCAAGAACAAGCATGGAGATGATGGCATGCGCAAGGGGAACAAGAATGGAGTTACAAGTGATGATTTCAGGACTTTGAAGCCACCATAATGGGTGCATGAAGCCTTGGACGAAATATACAAGATGCCACTTCATAAATTTCGTCCCGAGGCTATTTTAGGTGCTGCGTCACCTTATTATTGGGCCAGGCCCATGTAATTTCGAAATACTTAAGTATAGGCTATTTTTAGAGTCCGTATGTGTGGGGAAACAAGAGATAGGGTTGATTTCGGACTCCTCCCCCGAGGGCCACGAAATTCCCCCCTCTTCCTCCATATATACAGCCCTTAGGGCATCGTTTAGACTTTGGGTTTTGTTTAGATTAAAAGTTCGCCATAGCTGCAACTTCGCGTACTTCGTTTGTGTTCAACGACCAGACAAAGGCGTCACAGAACCCCACCTTGATCAATAAAGCTTTCATCTTATATTCGCAATATCCAGATTGCAATCTCAGTTTCTTGCTTGTTCTTCGTTTGCTCGCAGGAAACAGACCCTCGTGGTCAGGTTGATCGTGCTCCGGCGTGGTCAATAACCTCTCGGAGTTGCTTTAGCGATTGCTAAGGCGCGACGTCCTCGCACGTTCGTAGTCGGATCGTCAAAGTCGACTTCCACCAAAGCGAAATCCACCATCTCATCGAAAGACGGGACACCTTTGCCTCTATCAAGTGGTATCAGATTTCCAGGTTGCTCGGTGAGATTTTACAGTTTTTCGTAGTTTAGATCGAGTCTGTTCTTCATACCTACAGTCCACGAAAAAGCCAAAAAAAATTAGGGTTAGTTCATCATATCCGAACCAATCTGAGCCTTTGCATAATCTTTTTAGGGTTTTGCTTTGTTGAATTTGCGGTTGCATCGTCGTGTCTAGTTGCTGGTCTTAGAGTCTAGTCTTTTAGAGTTTCGAGTTCTGGTCATAAGTTGTCACGCCGCCGCCGCACCATCATCATCGCCCCTGCCATCTACCACCACCGCACCGAATCCGTATCCATATACCACCACCAATCCGTGTCCATATACCACCACCGATCCATATCCATATACTACCACCGCTACCACCACCGCTGCCATTTACCACCACCATATATCCACCACCAATCCGAGTTCTTTGCTTATTAGGTTTGTTTTAGGGATCCATCTAGATTGCGGTTCGTGTTTCCTTGCCGGAGTAGGTTTCGGAAAAAAAAAAGAGTCGGGTAGCCACGCTCCGTTTAGGCCCAAAATTTTTCGAAAACGCATTTTTCGAAAAAATTTCTGGCTATCCTATTTTTAGGTGTTTCTGAGTGTTTTGAGACACGTGCCATTATAGGAAGTTTTTTTTGACCCGTTTCCAGTTTTTGGGTCCGGGCAATAAAAAAAAAATTGGTCGAAAAAATTTCGTGCCCATCCTGTCAGTTTGAGCTAAGAAGAGTTTTGAGACACTCGCCATTATAGTGATTTTTCGCAAAAAAAAACCAGCGCAAAAAAAAAGAGCGCAAAAAAAAAGAGCGAAAAAAAAATCCAGAGTGTGCTTTTCCCTTGTTTACGTGCCGCGCCGTGATTTTGTTAGTGTTCTAGGCTCGCGTCTCTAGCACAGTCTAGCCTAGGACCAGCACAGTACCGTCGTTGAGCGTTTATTCAACTTTGCATCTCTGAATTGATTATTGCTGACCCTTTTTGCTACCATATTATAAGCCTTCCCAGCTCCACATACATCTACGTCGTGCGTTTGACTCTCCCTGGTAATCGCTCTATCCAAGCTTTGAGAGTTTTTGACTACAACGGTTGCCGATCACCGCCTGCTGCTGGGTAAGAACTGGTAAGAATTTGAGATTTGCTTGACGGATTTGTGACACCCACCACCACCAATTGTTCGTAGTCTGTAGGATCATATTCTTGTGTGTTTCTATTGCTGCTAACCATGCCAGGATCACAAGCCGACGAGATTGACTGGGAGAATTTATCGAACAAGGAGCTTCATGATAAGTTTCAGCAAATGATGAGTGAACAGGTGCAAGATGTGCTGAACAATTTTGAAGAGGCCATGGAGAAGATCACTGGCTTTGAGAAGACGTTCGAAACAAAGCTCGATAACAAGTTTAATGAATTGCTCGCGCGTCTTCCACCACCACCACCCGCTGCAGCTAACGCACCTCTCCAACAACAACAACAACAACGACTACCTCCACGTCGCGAAGCAGACCTCCGCCGAGCAAGCCGTGTTCCTCTTGCGTTTGGCCAAACTGTTGGTGCTGCTGTTGATACTTCTGTGGCTCCTGCTGCTGATGCGGAGGAGGATGATTATGTGGGAGACTATGAGGATGAGGTTGATCAAAATCAACACTACGTGCAGCCACCTGTACCACCACCAGCAGGTCGACCTCAGGTATATATTCGTAATGGTAGGCCTGCACCACCACCTCAGGTACGAGATGATGTCCATATTCCTAAACTGAAATTGAATATTCCACCATTTGAGGGTAGATATGTTCCTGATATATATCTTACTTGGGAGTTAGAAACTGAACAACGATTTACATGTTTACAATATCCTGAGGAGAGACGAGTTGCTGCTGCTGTTTGTGCTTTCACTAGTTTTGCATGTGTATGGTGGTCTGAACATTGTAGATTGTATCCTATTCCAACTACTTGGGCTGCTTTGAAAACTGCTATGCGTACGCGTTGGCTTCCACCATATTATCAACGTGAATTGCTTCAAAAATTGCAGCGTTTAAGACAAGGAAAAAATTCTGTAGAAGAATATTATCAGGAATTACAAACTGGCATGATTAGATGTGGTATTGTTGAGGAGAATGAAGCTATGCTTGCACGTTTTCTGGGTGGATTAAATAGAGAGATTCAGACCATTCTAGACTATAAGGAGTATACTAATATCACTCGTTTATTCCATCTTGCTTGTAAAGCTGAACGTGAAGTGCAGGATCGACAAGCATTGGGGCGAACTAACTTTTCTGCAGGCCGACCTTCATCATGGACACCGCGTGCATCTTCTACTTCAACTGCACCAGCACCTCAATTAGGTGCCTCCTCCAGTCGTGATACAAGAAAACAGGCACAACCACCATTATCTGCCAAGAGCGCACCTGCTGGGCCTGCACGGAGTTCTTCTTCTTCCATGGCATCAACAGGGCACACAAGTGATATTATTTGTCGTCGTTGTAAGGGAGAAGGTCATTATGCGAGAGAATGCAAATCTCCGCGTGTGATGATTGCTACCGCGGATGGTGGATATGAGTCCGCTAGTGACTATGATGAGGAGACTTTGGCTCTTATTACACGTGAAGAACATGGTGGAGATGATTCTGATCATGAGACGCAATACATGGCTCCTGAAGACGCTGACAGTGATGAGGACATCAATACAATTGTTACACCCACAGCCCCTGCTGCTATACATACTGGACCAATTACTAGAGCTCGTGCACGCCAACTAAATTACCAGGTACTTTCGTTTCTTGGTAATGATTCTAATGTTCATGAGAATATGATGCTGCCTAAATTGGATACATTTGTTTTGCTTACAAATGAAGGGCCTAGCTTGGAGAAGGATGAACATTGGAGCAAGAACAAGCATGGAGATGATGGCATGCGCAAGGGAAACAGGAACGGAGTTACAAGTGATGATTTCAGGACTTTGAAGCCACCATAATGGGTGCATGAAGCCTTGGACGAAATATACAAGATGCCACTTCATAAATTTCGTCCCGAGGCTATTTTAGGTGCTGCGTCACCTTATTATTGGGCCAGGCCCATGTAATTTCGAAATACATAAGTATAGGCTATTTTTAGAGTCCGTATGTGTGGGGAAACAAGAGATAGGGTTGATTTCGGACTCCTCCACCAAGGGCCACGAAATTCCCCCCTCTTCCTCCATATATACAGCCCTTAGGGCATCGTTTAGACTTTGGGTTTTGTTTAGATTAAAAGTTCGCCATAGCTGCAACTTCGCGTACTTCGTTTGTGTTCAACGACCAGACAAAGGCGTCACAGAACCCCACCTTGATCAATAAAGCTTTCATCTTATATTCGCAATATCCAGATTGCAATCTTAGTTTCTTGCTTGTTCTTCGTTTGCTCGCAGGAAACAGACCCTCGTGGTCAGGTTGATCGTGCTCCGGCGTGGTCAATAACCTCTCGGAGTTGGTTTAGCGATTGCTAAGGCGCGACGTCCTCGCACGTTCGTAGTCGGATCGTCAAAGTCGACTTCCACCAAAGCGAAATCCACCATCTCATCGAAAGACGGGACACCTTTGCCTCTATCAAACATTCACCCGGAAGACCCCAATGCTGCTCTGAGTCACATCTCAACAACACTCGACAGTAAATAGGAAGAAGCGCTCATCCAATTCCTCCATGAGAACTGGGACATCTTCACATGGAAACCATCTGACATGTCGGGTGTACCCAGGGGACTGGCTAAGCACCGTTTACGTGTCGACCCGAAAGCAAAACCTATCAAGGAACACCTCCGTCGGTCCGTCGTGGAGAAGAGGAAGGCAATTGGCGAAGAGGTGGCTCGGCTTTTGGCAGCTGAGTTCATCCGCGAGATATACCACTCCGAGTGGCTCGCCAATGTCGTCATGGTCCCCAAGAAATATGATTCACTTTGTCTGTGTATCAATTTCAAGCACATCAATCAGGCATGCCCGAGAGGTCACTTTTCCCTCTCCCCGCGTCGACCAGATTTTCGACTCAATTGCGGGGTGTGAGCGTTTATCCTTTTTGGACGCGTATTCCGGGTACCATCAGATCTGACTGTATGGACACGATGAGATAAAAACAGCCTTCATCACCCCATTCGGGTGCTTTTGTTATATTACCATGCCCTTCGGCCTCAAGAATGTTGGTGCCACATTCATGCGCATGATTCAAAAGTGCCTGCTCACTCAAATCAGTCGGAACGTGGAAGCATACATGGATGATATCGTGGTCAAGTCACGTAAAGGTTCCGACCTGCTGACTGACCTCGCTGAAACATTTGCCAACCTAAGAAGATATGATATCAAGCTCGATCCATCGAAGTGCACATTCGGAGTCCCAGGCGGAAAGTTACTCGGTTTTCTCGTTTCCAAATGAGGGATCGACGCAAACCCAGAAAGGATTGGAGCAATTCTCCGAATGAAACGCCCTATGCGTGATAGAGGCAAAGGTGTCCCGTCTTTCGATGAGATGGTGGATTTCGCTTTGGTGGAAGTCGACTTTGACGATCCGACTACGAACGTGTGAGGACGTCGCGCCTTAGCAATCGCTAAACCAACTCCGAGAGGTTATTGACCACGCCGGAGCACGATCAACCTGACCACGAGGGTCTGTTTCCTGCGAGCAAACGAAGAACAAGCAAGAAACTAAGATTGCAATCTGGATATTGCGAATATAAGATGAATGCTTTATTGATCAAGGTGGGGTTCTGTGACGCCTTTGTCTGGTCGTTGAACACAAACGAAGTACGCGAAGTTGCAGCTATGGCGAACTTTTAATCTAAACAAAACCCAAAGTCTAAACGATGCCCTAAGGGCTGTATATATGGAGGAAGAGGGGGGAATTTCGTGGCCCTTGGTGGAGGGGTCCGAAATCAACCCTATCTCTTGTTTCCCCACACATACGGACTCTAAAAATAGCCTATACTTATGTATTTCGAAATTACATGGGCCTGGCCCAATAATAAGGTGACGCAGCACCTAAAATAGCCTCGGGACGAAATTTAGGAAGTGGCATCTTGTATATTTCGTCCAAGGCTTCATGCACCCATTATGGTGGCTTCAAAGTCCTGAAATCATCACTTGTAACTCCGTTCTTGTTGCCCTTGCGCATGCCATCATCTCCATGCTTGTTCTTGCTCCAATGTTCATCCTTCTCCAAGCTAGGCCCTTCATTTGTAAGCAAAACAAATGTATCCAATTTAGGCAGCATCATATTCTCATGAACATTAGAATCATTACCAAGAAACGAAAGTACCTGGTAATTTAGTTGGCGTGCACGAGCTCTAGTAATTGGTCCAGTATGTATAGCAGCAGGGGCTGTGGGTGTAACAATTGTATTGATGTCCTCATCAACAAGAGTATAGTGATTGTTTCTACCATGGTGTACAGAATTTTTATCAAATTGCCATGGTCTACCAAGTAATAAGGAACATGCTTGCATAGGTACCACATCACAATCAACATAATCAGCATATGTAGAGATACTAAAATGCACACGAACAGTACGTGTTACCTTAACCTTGCCGCTGTTGTTGAACCATTGGATGTAGTAAGGATGTGGATGTGGTCTTGTGGTGAGAGAAAGCTTCTCCACCATCTCCATGCTAGCCAAGTTGTTGCAGCTCCCTCCATCTATTATGACGCGCACAGAACGTTCCTTCACAACTCCCTTGGTATGGAACAAATTGTGCCTCTGATTTTGCTCAGCTTGTGTGACCTGCACACTCAAAACACGTTGAGCAACTAAACATTCATACCTGTCAGCGTCTTCAGGAGCCATGTATTGCGTCTCAAGATCAGAATCATCTCCACCATGTTCTTCACGTGTAATAAGAGCCAATGTCTCCTCATCATAGTCACTAGCGGACTCATATCCACCATCCGCGGTAGCAATCATCACACGCGGAGATTTGCATTCCCTCGCATAATGACCTCCTCCCTTACAACGACGACAAATAATATCACTTGTGTGCCCTGTTGATGCCATGGAAGAAGAAGAACGCTGTGCAGGCCCCGCAGGTGCGCTCTTGGCAGATAATGGTGGTTGTGCCTGTTTTCTTGTATCACGGCTGGAGGTGGCACCGGATGGAGGTGCTGGTGTAGTTGAAGTAGAAGATGCACGTGGTGTCCATGATGAAGGTCGTCCTGCAGAAAAGTTAGTTCGCCCCAATGCTTGTCGATCCTGCACTTCACGTTCAGCTTTACAAGCAAGATGGAATAAACGAGTGATATTAGTATACTCCTTATAGTCTAGAATGGTCTGAATCTCTCTATTTAATCCACCCAGAAAACGTGCAAGCATAGCTTCATTCTCCACAACAATACCACATCTAATCATGCCAGTTTGTAATTCCTGATAATATTCTTCTACAGAATTTTTTCCTTGTCTTAAGCGCTGTAATTTTTGAAGCAATTCACGTTGATAATATGGTGGAACCCAACGCGTACGCATAGCAGTTTTCAAAGCGGCCCAAGTAGTTGGAATAGGATACAATCTACAATGTTCAGACCACCATACACATGCAAAACTAGTGAAAGCACAAACAGCAGCAGCAACTCGTCTCTCCTCAGGATATTGTAAACATGTAAATCGTTGTTCAGTTTCTAACTCCCAAGTAAGATATATATCAGGAACATATCTACCCTCAAATGGTGGAATATTCAATTTCAGTTTAGGAATATGGACATCATCTCGTACCTGAGGTGGTGGTGCAGGCCTACCATTACGAATATATACCTGAGGTCGACCTGCTGGTGGTGGTGCTGGTGGCTTCTCGTAGATCTGATTTTGATCAACCTCATCCTCATAATCGCCCGCATACTCATCATCTGATAGAGGCAAAGGTGTCCCGTCTTTCGATGAGATGGTGGATTTCGCTTTGGTGGAAGTCGACTTTGACGATCCGACTACGAACGTGCGAGGACGTCGCGCCTTAGCAATCGCTAAACCAACTCCGAGAGGTTATTGACCACGCCGGAGCACGATCAACCTGACCACGAGGGTCTGTTTCCTGCGAGCAAACGAAGAACAAGCAAGAAACTAAGATTGCAATCTGGATATTGCGAATATAAGATGAAAGCTTTATTGATCAAGGTGGGGTTCTGTGACGCCTTTGTCTGGTCGTTGAACACAAACGAAGTACGCGAAGTTGCAGCTATGGCGAACTTTTAATCTAAACAAAACCCAAAGTCTAAACGATGCCCTAAGGGCTGTATATATGGAGGAAGAGGGGGGGAATTTTGTGGCCCTTGGTGGAGGGGTCCGAAATCAACCCTATCTCTTGTTTCCCCACACATACGGACTCTAAAAATAGCCTATACTTATGTATTTCGAAATTACATGGGCCTGGCCCAATAATAAGGTGACGCAGCACCTAAAATAGCCTCGGGACGAAATTTAGGAAGTGGCATCTTGTATATTTCGTCCAAGGCTTCATGCACCCATTATGGTGGCTTCAAAGTCCTGAAATCATCACTTGTAACTCCGTTCTTGTTCCCCTTGCGCATGCCATCATCTCCATGCTTGTTCTTGCTCCAATGTTCATCCTTCTCCAAGCTAGGCCCTTCATTTGTAAGCAAAACAAATGTATCCAATTTAGGCAGCATCATATTCTCATGAACATTAGAATCATTACCAAGAAACGAAAGTACCTGGTAATTTAGTTGGCGTGCACGAGCTCTAGTAATTGGTCCAGTATGTATAGCAGCAGGGGCTGTGGGTGTAACAATTGTATTGATGTCCTCATCAATGCGTGTGCATGATGTACAAAAGCTTACCGGTTGTTTGGCTGCATTGAGCCGATTCATCTTTCTTTTTTTGAGAACTGATGACAGTGAGATTCTCTCACTGCCTTTTGTATTAATAAATTAAGAGAGAAGGGGGTTAGAGTGTCCAGATCTTTACATGTTACATTAGGGAGGGGGTTAGGTAAAGCAGCTAATACAAAGAATCACAATGAGCTACCTATGGATAAAATGTAAGGACCCTGCTCTTGCTTCGATCTATGAACCAGCATGGCAAAGTCCAGCTTGAATATGCTCCTCCAATAATCAAACGAAGGCTGGATCCCTCTAAAGTGTTTGTCGTTTCTCTCTTTCCAGACCCCCAAGCTGCCACAGCAAAAACTTCCAGGAACATTTCCTAAGCCCACCTGTCTTTGCCATCATGCAACATTCTCATCCTGCAAGTGTCATTTGGCCGTTGTATTCCAAGGGCTTCCCGGCATCTTTGACTGAAGGGGCAGGTAAAGAAGAGGTGCACGATGTCTTCCTCAGGTGGGTGGTGACAGAGAAGGCATGTGTAGTCATCGTTCTGGATTTTGTAATGTCTTCTTCTGAGCATATTCCTAGTGTTCAATCTATCAGCCATCAACAACCATAAGAACACTTTCCATTGCATTGTACATTTGGTTTCCCATATCCAACCGAAGGCCTCATAAACCTGCACCCGGCTGAAGCAGTGAGCATAGTATTGAGTGGATCGAAAGGCATCTTGATGCGGAGCATCCTTCCATCATCCCCATGGACTCTACAACGACACATCAAGCCCCACGTGGACCTATGACAAGAGCTAGAGCATGTGCTTTGGAAACCGAGGTGAACTCCTTCCTACTTAGCTTGCATATGGATACGAATGGAACATTGTTGCTATCTCACCAAGATACGCTATGTCTCATTAGGTACGAAGAGGAACACCACCTAGAGGATCAGGAGCACCCCCAAGGAGAAGAGGAACCACCCCAAGGCCACGCGGACCAAGACGGAGTGCAACAGCAGCAAGACTGGAAGTCCCAGGTGACCCGTGCGCACGGGCCCCCGAGACCCCGTGCCCACGGGCTGTCCGGAGAGTCGGCGCTGAAGCACCCCGTGCGCACGGGCCTGTACCGTGCCCACGAGACCCCCGTGCGCATGGGCCCAACTTACCCCGTGCGCACGGGCCTCCCAGGATGGACGGTTGAGATCCCCAAACCGGGCCCCTCTTTGATGAGGACATGACTACCTTGGATATGACCAAAAATATTGCATATATGCATATTTGTCAGGTGATTTCTAGTGCAAACTATTCAATAATCTATTTATGTTATCCAGAACAAAAATACTTCACACACTTTTGTGTTTTGTCTAATTGCAGGTGTATGGGACATTTGTACAATCCACATATGAAGATAAGGAAGAAAGAGATGTTTATTTGCTGTCCAAAAAGTTCTCTCACGTCACTTTTAGCCCAAGAGAAGATAGAGTCCAAGTCTCTCACGTTCTGGATTCAGATTCGGACTGCACAGACATACCTGACTCAAAACGCACACAAGTTTTTCATACGGAATCCGAATTGGGCGATTCTTTTTTTGTTGGAAACTAGATTTCGTGCACTTTCCAATCCAATTGGAATCACCTTCAAATTCGTCCGGAGTGTTGAGTTGTGGACGAAACAATCTGATGCTGCAGCAGAATCCGAGTCAAACTACAAGTCCAAAGGTGTCACATCACCTCCACTTGGGCTGATAGAGGCTAAGGTGTCCTGTCTTTCAATGAGATGGTGGATTTCGCTTTGGTGGAAGTCGACTTTGACGATCCGACTACGAACGTGCGAGGACGTCGCGCCTTAGCAATCGCTAAACCAACTCCGAGAGGTTATTGACCACGCCGGAGCACGATCAACCTGACCACGAGGGTCTGTTTCCTGCGAGCAAACGAAGAACAAGCAAGAAACTGAGATTGCAATCTGGATATTGCGAATATAAGATGAAAGCTTTATTGATCAAGGTGGGGTTCTGTGACGCCTTTGTCTGGTCGTTGAACACAAACGAAGTACGCGAAGTTGCAGCTATGGCGAACTTTTAATCTAAACAAAACCCCAAAGTCTAAACGATGCCCTAAGGGCTGTATATATGGAGGAAGAGGGGGGGAATTTCGTGGCCCTTGGTGGAGGGGTCCGAAATCAACCCTATCTCTTGTTTCCCCACACATACGGACTCTAAAAATAGCCTATAATTAGGTATTTCGAAATTACATGGGCCTGGCCCAATAATAAGGTGACGCAGCACCTAAAATAGCCTCGGGACGAAATTTATGAAGTGGCATCTTGTATATTTCGTCCAAGGCTTCATGCACCCATTATGGTGGCTTCAAAGTCCTGAAATCATCACTTGTAACTCCGTTCTTGTTCTCCTTGCGCATGCCATCATCTCCATGCTTGTTCTTGCTCCAATGTTCATCCTTCTCCAAGCTAGGCCCTTCATTTGTAAGCAAAACAAATGTATCCAATTTAGGCAGCATCATATTCTCATGAACATTAAAATCATTACCAAGAAACGAAAGTACCTGGTAATTTAGTTGGCGTGCACGAGCTCTAGTAATTGGTCCAGTATGTATAGCAGCAGGGGCTGTGGGTGTAACAATTGTATTGATGTCCTCATCATCCTCCCCTTCTTGAAATGAAGTCGTCCTCGACGGAAGTTCATCTTCCTCACCCAAATAAGGCTTCAAATCTACAATGTTAAAAGTGGGACTAACCCCAAAATCTGCAGGCAGCTCAAGTTTATATGCATTATCATTTATTTTCTCTAACACCTTAAAGGGACCATAAGCACGTGGCATTAACTTTGATTTGCACAAATCAGGAAATCTATCCTTACGCAAATGTAACCAAACAAGATCTCCAAGTGCAAACACAACATGTTTTCTACCCTTATCTCCAGCAAGTTTATATTTAGCATTCATACGCTCAATGTTTTCCTTAGTTAACTCATGCATTTTTAAAATCAAATCAGCACGTTGTTTAGCATCAAAATTAACCTTCTCCGAAGATGGAAGAGGCAACAAATCAATAGGTGCACGAGGTAGGAAACCATACACAACTTCAAAAGGGCACATCTTAGTAGTAGAATGCAATGAACGATTATAAGCAAATTCAATATGAGGCAAGCATTCCTCCCACATTTTCTTATTATTCTTCAAAACAGCCCTAAGCATAGTAGACAACGTTCTATTGACTACTTCAGTTTGTCCATCAGTTTGGGGGTGACAAGTAGTACTAAAAAGCAGTTTAGTCCCCAACTTAGCCCATAAACATCTCCACAAGTGGCTAAGAAATTTAGTATCACGATCTGAAACAATAGTATTTGGCACACCATGCAAGCGAATAATTTCACGAAAGAACAAATCAGCAACATTAACAGCATCATCGCTTTTATGACATGGTATAAAGTGTGCCATTTTCGAGAATCTATCCACGACAACAAATATGCTATCCCTCCCCTTCTTTGTTCGAGGTAAACCTAAAACAAAGTCCATAGATATATCCTCCCAAGGAACACTAGGTACAGGCAAAGGCATATATAAACCATGAGGATTGAGTCGTGACTTAGCTTTTTGACATGTAGTGCATCGAGCAATAAAACGCTCAACATCCCGTCTCATCTTTGGCCAAAAGAAATGTGTAGCAAGTACGTCCTCCGTCTTCTTCACGCCAAAGTGTCCCATTAATCCTCCTCCATGCGCCTCCTGCAACAACAAAAGACGAACGGAGCTAGCTGGAATGCATAGCTTGTTAGCACGAAACACAAATCCATCGTTAACGACAAACTTGTTCCACATTCTTCCTTCTTTACAATTCCGCATTACATCTTTAAAATCGGCATCATGCACATATTGATCTTTGATGGTCTCCAAACCAAATATTTTGAAGTCAAGTTGTGAAAGCATAGTATAGCGGCGAGACAATGCATCAGCAATAACATTTTCTTTTCCCTTCTTGTGTTTAATGACATAAGGGAAAGTCTCAATGAATTCAACCCATTTAGCATGTCTACGATTCAGTTTAGCTTGACTTTTAATATGTTTCAAAGATTCATGATCAGAATGTATAACAAATTCTTTGGGCCATAAATAATGTTGCCATGTTTCTAAAGTCCGAACAAGAGCATATAATTCTTTATCATAAGTAGAATAATTCAGACTAGGCCCACTCAATTTTTCAGAAAAGTATGCAACAGGTTTGCCATCTTGTAATAACACACCTCCTAATCCAATTCCACTAGCATCACATTCAAGCTCAAAAGTCTTATTAAAATCAGGAAGTTGGAGTAAAGGAGCATGTGTCAACTTATCTTTCAATACCGTGAAGGCTTCTTCCTGTGCAGTACCCCAAACAAAAGGCACATCCTTCTTTGTAAGCTCGTTGAGAGGTGCAGCAATGGTGCTGAAATCTCTCACAAAACGCCTATAAAATCCAGCGAGGCCAAGAAAACTCCTCACTTGTGTGACCGTTTTGGGCTGCGGCCAACTCTCAATAGCTTCAATCTTGGCTTTGTCAACTTCAATTCCCTGTGGAGTAACAACATAGCCAAGAAAAGATACTCGGTCGGTGCAAAAGGTGCACTTCCCAAGGTTACCAAACAAACGTGCATCACGTAGAGCAATAAAAACAGCACGTAAATGTTCCAAATGTTCTTCCAAAGATCTGCTATAAATCAGTATGTCATCAAAGTAAACTACCACAAATCGTCCAATGAAAGCACGTAAAACTTCGTTCATTAATCTCATGAAAGTACTAGGTGCATTAGTTAACCCAAAAGGCATGACTAACCACTCATATAATCCAAACTTAGTTTTAAATGATGTTTTCCATTCATCTCCCAATTTCATACGAATTTGATGGTAGCCACTACGCAAATCAACTTTGGAGAATATTGTAGAGCCACTCAATTCATCAAGCATATCATCTAGCCTAGGAATAGGATGACGATAACGAATAGTAATATTATTAATGCCTCTACAATCAACACACATACGTGATGTACCATCCTTTTTCGGCACTAGAATAATAGGAGCAGCACAAGGACTAAGGGATTCGCGTATATAACCTTTGTCGAGAAGCTCTTGTACTTGACGCATAATCTCCTTCGTCTCCTCTGGATTGGTACGGTATGGTGCACGGTTTGGCAGTGAAGCACCGGGAATTAAGTCAATCTGATGCTCAATCCCTCGAATAGGCGGTAATCCCGGTGGCACGTCTTGTGGAAAGACGTCAGCGAACTCCTGCAAAATGTTAGTGACAGCAGGAGGCAAAGAGGAAGGCACGTCCTCGAATGAAAATAATGCCTCTTTGCACACAAAAGCAGATTTGCTGAAATCTAGCTCACCAATATCAGATTTGGTGGCAAATAAATATGCACTTTTCAATTTAATTTCAGAAACAACACTAGATGGTTTATTATTAGGCTTCATTTGTTGCTCAAATTCTTTTGCCACAATCTGATTTTCACTCTTATTCTTCTCCTGTTTTGCTTTATTAGCTCTATTAATATCATCTTTCAAAATGGAATCAGGAGTCATAGGAAGCAAAGTAATATTTTTATCCTTATGAACAAGAGTATAGTGATTGTTTCTACCATGGTGTACAGAATTTTTATCAAATTGCCATGGTCTACCAAGTAATAAGGAACATGCTTGCATAGGTACCACATCACAATCAACATAATTAGCATATGTAGAGATACTAAAATGCACACGAACAGTACGTGTTACCTTAACCTTGCCGCTGTTGTTGAACCATTGGATGTAGTAAGGATGTGGATGTGGTCTTGTGGTGAGAGAAAGCTTCTCCACCATCTCCATGCTAGCCAAGTTGTTGCAACTACCTCCGTCTATGATGACGCGCACAGAACGTTCCTTCACAACTCCCTTGGTATGGAACAAATTGTGCCTCTGATTTTGCTCAGCTTGTGTGACCTGCACACTCAAAACACGTTGAGCAACTAAACATTCATACCTGTCAGCGTCTTCAGGAGCCATGTATTGCATCTCATGATCAGAATCATCTCCACCATGTTCTTCACGTGTAATAAGAGCCAAAGTCTCCTCATCATAGTCACTAGCAGACTCATATCCACCATCCGCGGTAGCAATCATCACACGCGGAGATTTGCATTCCCTCGCATAATGACCTCCTCCCTTACAACGACGACAAATAATATCACTTGTGTGCCCTGTTGATGCCATGGAAGAAGAAGAACGCTGTGCAGGCCCCGCAGGTGCGCTCTTGGCAGATAATGGTGGTTGTGCCTGTTTTCTTGTATCACGGCTGGAGGTGGCACCGGATGGAGGTGCTGGTGTAGTTGAAGTAGAAGATGCACGTGGTGTCCATGATGAAGGTCGTCCTGCAGAAAAGTTAGTTCGCCCCAATGCTTGTCGATCCTGCACTTCACGTTCAGCTTTACAAGCAAGATGGAATAAACGAGTGATATTAGTATACTCCTTATAGTCTAGAATGGTCTGAATCTCTCTATTTAATCCACCCAGAAAACGTGCAAGCATAGCTTCATTCTCCACAACAATACCACATCTAATCATGCCAGTTTGTAATTCCTGATAATATTCTTCTACAGAATTTTTTCCTTGTCTTAAGCGCTGTAATTTTTGAAGCAATTCACGTTGATAATATGGTGGAACCCAACGCGTACGCATAGCAGTTTTCAAAGCGGCCCAAGTAGTTGGAATAGGATACAATCTACAATGTTCAGACCACCATACACATGCAAAACTAGTGAAAGCACAAACAGCAGCAGCAACTCGTCTCTCCTCAGGATATTGTAAACATGTAAATCGTTGTTCAGTTTCTAACTCCCAAGTAAGATATATATCAGGAACATATCTACCCTCAAATGGTGGAATATTCAATTTCAGTTTAGGAATATGGACATCATCTCGTACCTGAGGTGGTGGTGCAGGCCTACCATTACGAATATATATCTGAGGTCGACCTGCTGGTGGTGGTACAGGTGGCTGCACGTAGTGTTGATTTTGATCAACCTCATCCTCATAATCTCCCACATAATCATCCTCCTCCGCATCAGCAGCAGGAGCCACAGAAGTATCAACAGCAGCACCAACAGTTTGGCCAAACGCAAGAGGAACACGGCTTGCTCGGCGGAGGTCTGCTTCGCGACGTGGAGGTAGTCGTTGTTGTTGCTGTTGGAGAGGTGCGTTAGCTGCAGCGGATGGTGGTGGTGGAAGACGCGCGAGCAATTCATTAAACTTGTTATCGAGCTTTGTTTCGAACGTCTTCTCAAAGCCAGTGATCTTCTCCATGGCCTCTTCAAAATTGTTCAGCACATCTTGCACCTGTTCAGTCATCATTTGCTGAAACTTATCATGAAGCTCCTTGTTCGATAAATTCTCCCAGTCAATCTCGTCGGCTTGTGATCCTGGCATGGTTAGCAGCAATAGAAACACACAAGAATATGATCCTACAGACTACGAACAAGTGGTGGTGGTGGGTGTCACAAATCCGTCAAGCAAATCTCAAATTCTTACCAGTTCTTACCCACCAGCAGGCGGTGATCGGCAACCGTTGTAGTCAAAAACTCTCAAAGCGTGGATAGAGCGATTACCAGGGAGAGTCAAACGCACGACGTAGATGTATGTGGAGCTGGGAAGGCTTATAATATGGTAGCAAAAAGGGTCAGCAATAATCAATTCAGAGATGCAAAGTTGAATAAACGCTCAACGACGGTACTGTGCTGGTCCTAGGCTAGACTGTGCTAGAGACGCGAGCCTAGAACACTAACAAAATCACGGCACGGCACGTAAACAAGGGAAAAG
>NW_021302060.1:42929-70648 GCF_002162155.2 Triticum dicoccoides
ACTGCCCGGACCCAAAAACTGGAAACGGGTCAAAAAAAACTTCCTATAATGGCACCTGTCTCAAAACACTCAGAAACACCTAAAAATAGGATAGCCAGAAAATTTTTCGAAAAATGCGTTTTCGAAAAATTTTGGGCCTAAACGGAGCGTGGCTACCCGACTCTTTTTTTTTTTTTTCCGAAACCTACTCCGGCAAGGAAACACGAATCGGAATCTAGATGGATCTCGAAAACAACCCTAATAAGCAAGGACTCGGATTGGTGGTGGATATATGGTGGTGGTATATGGCAGCGGTGGTGGTAGCGGTGGTAGTATATGGATATGGATCGGTGGTGGTATATGGACACGGATTGGTGGTGGTATATGGTGCGGCGGCGGCGTGACAACTTATGACCAGAACTCGAAACTCTAAAGGACTAGACTCTAAGACCAGCAACTAGACACGACGATGCAACCGCAAATTCAACAAAGCAAAACCCTAAAAAGATTATGCAAAGGCTCAGATTGGTTCGGATATGATGAACTAACCCTAATTTTTTTTTGGTGGCTTTTTCGTGGACTGTAGGTATGAAGAACAGACTCGATCTAAACTACGAAAAACTGTAAAATCTCACCGAGCAACCTGGAAATCTGATACCACTTGATAGAGGCTAAGGTGTCCCGTCTTTCGATGAGATGGTGGATTTCGCTTTGGTGGAAGTCGACTTTGACGATCCGACTACGAACGTGCGAGGACGTCGCGCCTTAGCAATCGCTAAACCAACTCCGAGAGGTTATTGACCACGCCGGAGCACGATCAACCTGACCACGAGGGTCTGTTTCCTGCGAGCAAACGAAGAACAAGCAAGAAACTGAGATTGCAATCTGGATATTGCGAATATAAGATGAAAGCTTTATTGATCAAGGTGGGGTTCTGTGACGCCTTTGTCTGGTCGTTGAACACAAACGAAGTACGCGAAGTTGCAGCTATGGCAAACTTTTAATCTAAACAAAACCCAAGGTCTAAACGATGCCCTAAGGGCTGTATATATGGAGGAAGAGGGGGTGGATTTCGTGGCCCTTGGTGGAGGGGTCCGAAATCAACCCTATCTCTTGTTTCCCCACACATACGGACTCTAAAAATAGCCTATACTTATGTATTTCGAAATTACATGGGCCTGGCCCAATAATAAGGTGACGCAGCACCTAAAATAGCCTCAGGACAAAATTTATGAAGTGGCATCTTGTATATTTCGTCCAAGGCTTCATGCACACATTATGGTGGCTTCAAAGTCCTGAAATCATCACTTGTAACTCCGTTCTTGTTCCCCTTGCGCATGCCATCATCTCCATGCTTGTTCTTGCTCCAATGTTCATCCTTCTCCAAGCTAGGCCCTTCATTTGTAAGCAAAACAAATGTATCCAATTTAGGCAGCATCATATTCTCATGAACATTAGAATCATTACCAAGAAACGAAAGTACCTGATAATTTAGTTGGCGTGCACGAGCTCTAGTAATTGGTCCAGTATGTATAGCAGCAGGGGCTGTGGGTGTAACAATTGTATTGATGTCCTCATCATACTCCGGCAAGGAAACACGAATCGGAATCTAGATGGATCCCGAAAACAAACCTAATAAGCAAAGAACTCGGATTGGTGGTGGATATATGGTGGTGGTATATGGCAGCGGTGGTGGTAGCGGTGGTAGTATATGGATATGGATCGGTGGTGGTATATGGACACGGATTGGTGGTGGTATATGGATACGGATTCGGTGCGGTGGTGGTAGATGGCAGGGGCGATGATGATGGTGCGGCGGCGGCGTGACAACTTATGACCAGAACTCGAAACTCTAAAAGACTAGACTCTAAGACCAGCAACTAGACACGACGATGCAACCGCAAATTCAACAAAGCAAAACCCTAAAAAGATTATGCAAAGGCTCAGATTGGTTCGGATATGATGAACTAACCCTAATTTTTTTTTGTGGCTTTTTCGTGGACTGTAGGTATGAAGAACAGACTCGATCTAAACTACGAAAAACTGTAAAATCTCACCGAGCAACCTGGAAATCTGATACCACTTGATAGAGGCAAAGGTGTCCCGTCTTTTGATGAGATGGTGGATTTCGCTTTGGTGGAAGTCGACTTTGACGATCCGACTACGAACGTGCGAGGACGTCGCGCCTTAGCAATCGCTAAACCAACTCCGAGAGGTTATTGACCACGCCGGAGCACGATCAACCTGACCACGAGGGTCTGTTTCCTGCGAGCAAACGAAGAACAAGCAAGAAACTGAGATTGCAATCTGGATATTGCGAATATAAGATGAAAGCTTTATTGATCAAGGTGGGGTTCTGTGACGCCTTTGTCTGGTCGTTGAACACAAACGAAGTACGCGAAGTTGCAGCTATGGCGAACTTTTAATCTAAACAAAACCCCAAAGTCTAAACGATGCCCTAAGGGCTGTATATATGGAGGAAGAGGGGGGGAATTTCGTGGCCCTTGGTGGAGGGGTCCGAAATCAACCCTATCTCTTGTTTCCCCACACATACGGACTCTAAAAATAGCCTATAATTAGGTATTTCGAAATTACATGGGCCTGGCCCAATAATAAGGTGACGCAGCACCTAAAATAGCCTCGGGACGAAATTTATGAAGTGGCATCTTGTATATTTCGTCCAAGGCTTCATGCACCCATTATGGTGGCTTCAAAGTCCTGAAATCATCACTTGTAACTCCGTTCTTGTTCTCCTTGCGCATGCCATCATCTCCATGCTTGTTCTTGCTCCAATGTTCATCCTTCTCCAAGCTAGGCCCTTCATTTGTAAGCAAAACAAATGTATCCAATTTAGGCAGCATCATATTCTCATGAACATTAAAATCATTACCAAGAAACGAAAGTACCTGGTAATTTAGTTGGCGTGCACGAGCTCTAGTAATTGGTCCAGTATGTATAGCAGCAGGGGCTGTGGGTGTAACAATTGTATTGATGTCCTCATCATGGGCCCATTGGCCTTGTACGACCTAGATTTAGTTTTAGGCTGCCTTGGGACGTCCTCCCACCTCCTTGGCCGCCACCCCTTGCTCCTATATAAGTAGATCCATCAAGTAGCTTTTCCTTGGGATTTGTTTAGTTAAAAGTTAGCCATTGCAACTTCGTGTACTTCGTTTGTGTCCAACGACCAGACCAAGACCGCTTCCGGATCCCCACCATTATCAATACCTCATATATATTTGCAATATTCAGATTGCTTTATCATATTTTTGATCGTTCTTCGATTGCTTGCAGGAATAGACCTTCGTGGTCAGGCTGACCGTGCTTCCGGCATCGTCAGTAACCTCAGGAGATTGGTTTAGCGGTTGCTAAGGCGCAACGTCGTGCACGTTTGTAGTCGGATCGTCAAAGTCGTCTCCACCAAATCGATAGTTATCATCTCATCGAAAGATCGGGACACCCTCGCCTCTATCAAGTGGTATCAGTTTTCAGGTTGCTCGGTGAGAATTTCCAGTTTTCCTAGATTAGATTTATTTTCTTACCTATTGTCCAAGAAAAAGCCACACGAAAAAAAGTTAGATCTGTTCATCCTTTATCCAAGCCAGTCTGAGCTTTTGCAATTTTCTATTCATTGCTTGCATAGTTGAATTATCGGTTGCATCGTCGTGTAAGTTGCTGGTCTTAGCGTCTAGTTCCTTTAGAGTTTCGAGTTCTGTTCACATTAGTCACGCCGCCACTGCATCATTATCCCTTCCGCTGTCCACCATCCCATCTATTAATTTCCATCACGTGCTACGCACTGTTCATTGTCATAATCATAGTTGAGGTCATTCACATCATCGCCTGATCCAATCTGCATCTTATCTAGTTTGTCTTGGAAAAAAAAGATAGAGAAAAAAAAAGAGAAAAAAGGAAAAAAAAAGAAAAAGAGAGAGAAGAAAAAGAAAAAAAAAGCGTCAGAAAAAAAAGAGAGAAGAAAAAAATTGGATCTATCTAGAATCAATCTCGTACCTGAATTCGGATTGGAATCTGTTTTGTGCACTGTTCAGTAAAACAGGTGTATCTTCATCATACGAAGTCCGTTTTGGCTCCGTGAGTACTCAAATTGAAGCTAGCAACGAGCCGCATCTAAATAGTTGCAGAAGCATGTTCAATATTTGACACCTCAAAATCGGCTTCTAAATAGGTATTTTTGCCCTCCGAAGTTCATGAACACAGCTTGTTCCAATTTTTCAGGACAGTTTTAGAATTCTTTGACTCCTCATATCAACTCGGAATTGAGTGATTCTTTTTGCATTGGAAAGCTTGAGTTAATAGAATTCTTTGAAAGAATTTATCAGAAAATTGTCTCAAACTTTTCAAGAGGAAAGTTGGAGAGAGAGTTGTTGTATATCCTGCTTGGCAGTTGTTTTTCATCATTATCTTCACTGCCGTTGTGATCTTCACTTATATCTTGCTGTCAAGAGCTACTTAGTATCCTTCATTGATGCTAGTTGTGCTACGCCGTGACCTCATTAGTGTTCTAGGCTCGCGTCTCTAGTACGGTCTAGCCTAGGACCAGCACAGTACCGTCGTTGAGCGTTTATTCAACATTGCATCTTTGAATTGATTATTGCTAATCTTTTGCTACCATATATAGCCAACCCAGCTCCACATATTTCTACACCGTGTATACGTACGCTCCCCTGGCAATCGCTTTACTCAATATTCGGAGTTACTTGACACCGCTGGTTGCCGATCACCGCCTGCTGCATGGTAAGAACTTGTAAGACATTGATATTTGCTTTACTATGAGCGTTTTACCACCACATCCTAGTAGTTATAGGAACATTATTTTTGGGTTTTGTTTCTTGTTCTACTAATCATGACAGGATCCAGAGTCAATTCATGGGTTTTGTCGATCGCGGGAGACGTGCCACCACCTTTGCAAATACCACAACCGTCACGAGAGGTGCACAAACATCCAAATGCACATGATCAGGTTAATGTATCTATACCACCATTTAATGGCCGTTTTAAACCCGCTTTATATATTGAATGGGAGTTCGACATAAAAAATATATTTGCTTCCCATAATTTCAATGAACATAAAAAGGTTAAGGTTGCGGTTGGTTCTTTCACTGGTTATGCTTTGGTTTGGTGGAGTGAATATTGTCGGTTACACCCTGATTATATACCTACTACTTGGGATGATTTGAAACTTGCCATGCGACATACTTTCGTCCCTGCTTATTATACTCGTGACATGATTAAGAAGTTGCAACACTTAAAACAAGGTAGTGAAACTGTAACAAAATATTATGATGATTTACAAACTACCTTGTTGCATTCCTCTTTAGAAGAAAGTGAAGATGATTTTATGGATAGATTTTGGGGAGGATTAAACCGTGATATTCAAGAGATACTAATTCATGAAGAGTGTTATCCTATGGACCATTTGTTTCATCTTGCTTGCAAAGCTGAACAGGAAATAAAACGACGTGTTGGCCACGAGGAGAACAAGCACACGGTGCACATTCCAAGAGTTGATATGATTGTTCCTTCAACTACTAGGCATACTATGACAACCACATCCGTTGTTGTCATGACTACATCACCTCCACCATGTGACACATCGCCCCCGAGAGTGGCTACATCATCTGAGTTGATCATAAGAGGTAATGACAAAGGTACTGATCTTCCATCTCTACATGAGAATGATGAATGCCTTGTCAATTTGAATGCACCATCTGATGAGCTACCCACTACTTTGATCACACCACCTATTTTAGAGGACTACGTTGATAATTTGACTTTGCCATGTGATCAAACAACTAAAATACCAACAATTTTGAGTGCACCCATTGAATTAACTATTGATGCAAAAGAACCAATGTTTAATCATTTTGATATGACCTCTAATCTTGGTGATGATTCTGTGTTGAATGACTTATTTCATGTTTGCTTATTTAAGCATGTTGTAGCATGTAAATTTGATGCATGTAAGGTTTATTCACCAATGTTGGGATGGTTTAATGATGAACATTGTCAATCTTTTGAAATGAATAAGAGCTTCACTTATATGTGCAAACTGAGTTGCAATATTTTCATGCCTTCTACTTCTTGTGCTAATTTTTTGGCTTTAGATTTTATGAACTATGCAAGTTACTCATCTATTCATGTGTCATATATGCAAAAATCAAGGGAAGTAAAAATGGATGACATATACATATACAACATGTACACCTTGTCTCTTTTGTTAGCCACATTTCAGATTAAGCAACGCCGAGGACGGCTTTATTTTCAAGAAGGGGAGGATGATGAGGACATGACTACCTTGGATATGACCAAAAATATTGCATATATGCATATTTGTCAGGTGATTTCTAGTGCAAACTATTCAACAATCTATTTATGTTATCCAGAACAAAAATACTTCACACACTTTTGTGTTTTGTCTAATTGCAGGTGTATGGGACATTTGTACAATCCACATATGAAGATAAGGAAGAAAGAGATGTTTATTTGCTGTCCAAAAAGTTCTCTCACGTCACTTTTGGCCCAAGAGAAGATAGAGTCCAAGTCTCTCACGTTCTGGATTCAGATTCGGACTGCACAGACATACCTGACTCAAAACGCACACAAGTTTTTCATACGGACTCCGAATTGGGTGATTCTTTTTTTGTTGGAAACTAGATTTCGTGCACTTTCCAATCCAATTGGAATCACCTTCAAATTCGTCCGGAGCGTTGAGTTGTGGACGAAACAATCTGATGCTGCAGCAGAATCCGAGTCAAACTACAAGTCCAAAGGTGTTACATCACCTCCACTTGGGCCCATTGGCCTTGTACGACCTAGATTTAGTTTTAGGCTGCCTTGGGACGTCCTCCCACCTCCTTGGCCGCCACCCCTTGCTCCTATATAAGTAGATCCACCTAGTAGCTTTTCCTTGGGATTTGTTTAGTTAAAAGTTAGCCATTGCAACTTCGTGTACTTCGTTTGTGTCCAACGACCAGACCAAGACCGCTTCCGGATCCCCACCATTATCAATACCTCATATATATTTGCAATATTCAGATTGCTTTATCATATTTTTGCTCGTTCTTCGATTGCTTGCAGGAATAGACCTTCGTGGTCAGGCTGACCGTGCTTCCGGCATCGTCAGTAACCTCAGGAGATTGGTTTAGCGGTTCCTAAGGCGCAACGTCGTGCACGTTTGTAGTCGGATCGTCAAAGTCGTCTCCACCAAATCGATAGTTATCATCTCATCGAAAGATCAGGACACCCTCGCCTCTATCACTCTTCATCTACTTCGACCCCAAGACTATATAAACCGTACCTAGTGCTATGTTTAGGGTCAGCAAAGTATGAGATGAGATATTTGTGAGCTTTGCTCCTTCTACCTTCCCATTTGTGGAATCAAGACCCCTCTTGGGAAGAATCCTAGTGGATTTCAAGACCTCCTCTAGGAGAAGACTATCTTCAAGACCTCATCTCCTAGGAGTGGGAAGAACTTTGCCATTGTATCTTTCTTTTGATTGTGTTTGTGACTTGTGGATCTTATGTTACTATCCTAGTGGATGTGTGATTGGGGAATTGTTTGAGTGATTTCCTCTTTGTGTTTTAAGAGTTTGCCCTTTTCCCCTCCAAGTGTGAAAAGATCCCCTTCTAGGGTTTCACCCTATATCATTTTGGTATCAAGAGCACGGTTGATTCACATCTTGGAGTCCCTTCCCCCTCATTTGCTAGCTTGATTTTGTTGTTTTTCGTCCAAATTCGAAAATCCCCACAAAAATAGCCCCAAAAATTCATTCTTGCAATTTGTTGGATCTTGTGAGATTTGGTTGTTTTGATCCACAAATTTGGAGTTTGGCAAGTGGATCTACCCATCTTCCTGCTTCCCCACCTTCCAAATCCTCGAAATTGTCCTTATCTTGGAAAATCCTCTCGGATCTGGAGCTGTTCATCCGCTCGCAGCACACCCCGTGCACACGGGCCCTCGAGACCCCGTGCACACGGGCCTCACTTACCCCGTGCGCACGGGCCATCCAGAAACTTTCGGCCATCTTTGGTTTGCACCATTTTGCTTCCATACCAACACTCGTGTTCTTCCGCACTAATTCTCATGGTTGTTTGAGTTTCGGACCGCGGTTTCTCTTGTGTCCTAAGGTGTTTCGGCTACTTAGGTGCATTCGGGACATCATCATCGCCGCCACTCGATCATCAACTCAGACACCACACCGGCTTCACCAACTACATTCTTACCGTACGATCGGACGGTAACCGACGACATCTAACCCTTGCTTTTGCATTGATAACCTGAGCCATTTCGCGTCGCTTACCCATCGAGACTAGCAAGTTGAGAATTGTCGGGCCATGCTTTTGTGCACCATAGTGATCTTGTTACCATCTTAGTGCCATAAGTCTCTCCCGTGCATATCTGACATAATTGTCTCATATCGTACTTGGCTCTAGCTTCAAAAAAACAAGAAAAGCTTTTAAGCAAAAGAGGAGCAACAAAGAGCTTGTAAGCAATAGCATCGAGTCATTTTTGCATATCATCTTCGACACCTCATACGTAGCATAGTTGGGATTGAAGACGGCACGTTTCTCTTATAGGTTGGTGCACATGCGTATCTAGCCCATTTGAGCAATCGAGCTAGTGTCTCTCTAGTATTCGCACAACAAGAGCATTTTCCATGGTTGCACATTTTGATCTCACCCCTTGGTTGTGCGGATCCCATCTATCTTTCATGCATGTGTTCCTAGTGATATCATTGGGTTTGATCTATTTGTTTTTACTTGCATTTTTGTGAATCTTCTCAACTTTATTGATATCTTGACTAACACTTGCTTGAAATTTTTGCCACCATCCTAACCGAGCTCCTCCATAAGCCTTTTACTTGTAGGTGTGAGAAACAATTCCCGATACCAATTCCCCTATTATAGCATCGTGAGATCGTCCTTGTTACATCCACAATCTTCGGAAAAGGTAACTTTGGTTTTGTTCTCTCATTTGTCCTACTCACCACCACTTGCTCATGATGGATAGGCCAAGTACTTCTACCAACCCACTCTACATGGAGCAAGACGACGACATGAACTCCTTCGTCACCAAGAGACCTCTTTGGTGCACAATGTGCTTTGCATCAAGAGCAACAAACTATGATTGACCGCATCGACAACCTTGCCGCCGACTTACGACTTTCCAAGCAACGTACAAGGGACTACTTCGACCACAAGCTCGACGATCACAAGCAAGAGAATGATGCAAGGATGGACGAAATTTGTGCGTTGTTGCTCAACCGCTCGTCTTCCACTTCAAGAAGGAGCCGTTCAAGCCGCCACTCCGACTTCACCCTCTCCGGCTCAAGTACACCGACATCGAATACTCTTCGTCGAGCCGCGCGCACCGACCGTCAAGCAAGTCTCAATCCACTTCGAGACACCGACTCTCAAGAGCGCCGACAATGTGAAACTCAAGAGGCCTTTGAGCCAGCACGAGAACGGCAACAACAACGCCAACATGAAGAGGAAGAACGTGCGCATCTCCACCAACTTGCACAAGATGCCGAGACACAACGCCAAGAACAACAACTCCGTGACGCTCAAGCACTTGCGGCGCAACAAGCTCTACGCGACTCGAGTCGAGCCGTTGCCGACCGAGGCCGTCACGCCCGTGAACAAGAGGAAGCATTTCGCGAAGAAATTCAAGAACAAAGATTTCAAGCTCGTGTGCATCGTCAAGTTCCTCCTCGAGCTCGCGAAGCTCCCCCGCAAGCTCGCCAACAACATCAAGTTCATCGAGGGCATGAAGACAATGAACATCCTCCACGAAAAGAGCAACATGAGGTTGACAACCCTCCGCGTCATGAGCACCACGCGTGGAACAATCATCTACAACATGGGTGTCATCATCCACGACCCCAATACAATGAAGAGCAACGCTACGGCAAGCTCAAGTTCACCATGCCCAAGTTCAACGGAAGCAACGATCCGGAAGAGTACCTTTCATGGGCATTGAAAGTTGACAAGATCTTCCGTTTGCACAATTATGAAGAAGAGAAGAAGATCGCGATGGCATCCCTTGAGTTCCAAGACTATGTCCTTATTTGGTGGGAACAAGTCACTGAGCGCCGAGAGGCAAGAGGTGATCCACCCATCACTACTTGGGTGCAAATGAAGGATATCATGAGAGCACGCTTTGTCCCTACCTACTACAACCGCGACCTCTTCAAGAAACTCCAGCAACTCAAGCAAGGAACCAAGAGCGTTGAAGAATACTACAAGGAGATGGAGATTGCAATGATAAGAGCCAATGTCACGGAATATGATGAGCAAACAATGGCACGCTTCTTGAATGGCCTCAACCATCCCATCAAGAAGATCGCCGACTTCCAACCATACTCAAATCTCATCGAGCTAGTGCACCAAGCCACGAAAGCGGAACGCCAAGTGCAAGATGATTTCAAGTATGCCAAGTTCTCGTCCAAGACCTACGGCTCCTCTTATCAAGCTCCCGCGACTTCGGCAACTCCTAACTCAACTAGAGCATCACCAAGTACCGGCAACAAGTCAAGTTACAAGAAGACTTCGACAAGCGCAAGTCGCCCTCCTACTACAATAAACTTCAAGCCAAAAGCTTCATCATCATCTACTCCAACCGATGAGACCATCAAGACAAGTTCCATCAAATGTTTCACATGCGGAGGCCGAGGCCACAAGTCCTTCGAGTGCACAAACAAGCCCACCATGATCCTCAACGACGACGGAACCTACGACTCCATGAGTGAAGGAGAAATGGAAGCCCTTGAGAAAGTGGCCATGCACCGACAAGTGAACAACAAAGACGAAGATGATCAAGTCCTTTGTGATGAAGATTCAAGTCCCGCTCTTGTTGTCTCCAAGGTCTTGACTCTTCAACATCAACAAGACGAAGATCAAAGATGCCATATCTTCCACACAAAGGCCGGCATCAACGGACGATCCGTCAAGGTCATCATCGATGGAGTAGTTTCCACAACTTAGCAAGTGAAGAACTATGCTCCAAACTCCAACTGGTCAAGACGAAGCACCCTCACCCCTACAAGTGATGAGGACATGACTACCTTGGATATGACCAAAAATATTGCATATATGCATATTTGTCAGGTGATTTCTAGTGCAAACTATTCAATAATCTATTTATGTTATCCAGAACAAAAATACTTCACACACTTTTGTGTTTTGTCTAATTGCAGGTGTATGGGACATTTGTACAATCCACATATGAAGATAAGGAAGAAAGAGATGTTTATTTGCTGTTCAAAAAGTTCTCTCACGTCACTTTTGGCCCAAGAGAAGATAGAGTCCAAGTCTCTCACGTTCTGGATTCAGATTCGGACTGCACAGACACACCTGACTCAAAACGCACACAAGTTTTTCATACAGACTCCGAATTGGGTGATTCTTTTTTTGTTGGAAACTAGATTTCGTGCACTTTCCAACCCAATTGGAATCACCTTCAAATTCGTCCGGAGCGTTGAGTTGTGGACGAAACAATCTGATGCTGCAGCAGAATCCGAGTCAAACTACAAGTCCAAAGGTGTTACATCACCTCCACTTGGGCCCATTGGCCTTGTACGACCTAGATTTAGTTTTAGGCTGCCTTGGGACGTCCTCCCACCTCCTTGGCCGCCACCCCTTGCTCCTATATAAGTAGATCCATCTAGTAGCTTTTCCTTGGGATTTGTTTAGTTAAAAGTTAGCCATTGCAACTTCGTGTACTTCGTTTGTGTCCAACGACCAGACCAAGACCGCTTACGGATCCCCACCTTTATTAATACTTCATATATACTCGCAATATTCAGATTGCTTTTATCATATTCTTGCTTGTTCTTCGATTGCTTGCAGGAATAGACCTTCGTGGTCAGGTTGATTGTGCTCCGGCGTGATCAATAACCTCTCGGAGTTGGTTTAGCGATTGCTAAGGCGCAACGTTGTGCACGTTTGTAGTCGGATCGTCAAAGTCGTCTCCACCAAATCGATAGTTATCATCTCATCGAAAGATCGGGACACCCCGCCTCTATCAAGTGGTATCAGTTTTCAGGTTGCTCGGTGAGAATTTCCAGTTTTCCTAGATTAGATTTATTTTCGTACCTATTGTCCAAGAAAAATCCACAAAAAAGAGTTAGATCTATTCATCCTTTGTCCAAGCCAGTCTGAGCCTTTGCAATTTTCTTTTCATTGCTTGCGTAGTTGAATTATCGGTTGCATCGTCGTGTCGAGTTGCTGGTCTTAGTGTCTAGGTCGTTTAGAGTTTCGAGTTCTGTTCACATTAGTCACGCCACCGCTGCATCATTATCTCTTCCGTTGTCCACCACCCATCCATCAATTTCCACCACGTGCTACCCACCATTCATTGTTATAATAATAGTTGAGATCGTTCACATCTTCACTTGATCCAATCTGCATCTTATCTAGTTTGTTTTGGAAAGAGGGAGAAAAAAAAGAGAGAGAAGAAAACGAGAGAAAAAAAGGAGAAAAAAAGTCAGAGAAAAAAAAGGAGAGAAAGAAAAAAAAAGTGTGAGGAAAAAAAAAGAAAGAAAAAAAAACAAAAAAATTGGCACAAACTTTTCCAGAGGAAAGTTGGAGAGAGAGTTGTTGTATATCCTGCTTGGCAGTTGTTTTTCATCATTATCTTCACTGCCGTTGTGATCTTCACTTATATCTTGCTGTCAAGAGCTACTTAGTATCCTTCATTGATGCTAGTTGTGCTACGCCGTGACCTCATTAGTGTTCTAGGCTCGCGTCTCTAGTCCGGTCTAGCCTAGGACCAGCACAGTACCGTCGTTGAGCGTTTATTCAACATTGCATCTTTGAATTGATTATTGCTAATCTTTTGCTACCATATATAGCCAACCCAGCTCCACATATTTCTACACCGTGTATACGTACGCTCCCCTGGCAATCGCTTTACTCAATATTCGGAGTTACTTGACACCGCTGGTTGCCGATCACCGCCTGCTGCATGGTAAGAACTTGTAAGACATTGATATTTGCTTTACTGTGAGCGTTTTACCACCACATCCTAGTAGTTATAGGGACATTATTTTTGGGTTTTCTTTCTTGTTCTACTAATCATGACAGGATCCAGAGTCAATTCATGGGCTTTGTCGATCGCGGGAGACGTGCCACCACCTTTGCAAATACCACAACCGTCACGAGAGGTGCACAAACATCCAAATGCACATGATCAGGTTAATGTATCTATACCACCATTTAATGGCCGTTTTAAACCTGCTTTATATATTGAATGGGAGTTCGACATAAAAAATATATTTGCTTCCCATAATTTCGATGAACATAAAAAGGTTAAGGTTACGGTTGGTTCTTTCACTGGTTATGCTTTGGTTTGGTGGAGTGAATATTGTCGGTTACACCCTGATTATATACCTACTACTTGGGATGATTTGAAACTTGCCATGCGACATACTTTCGTCCCTGCTTATTATACTCGTGACATGATTAAGAAGTTGCAACACTTAAAACAAGGTAGTGAAACTGTAACAAAATATTATGATGATTTACAAACTACCTTGTTGCATTCCTCTTTAGAAGAAAGTGAAGATGATTTTATGGATAGATTTTGGGGAGGATTAAACCGTGATATTCAAGAGATACTAATTCATGAAGAGTGTTATCCTATGGACCATTTGTTTCATCTTGCTTGCAAAGCTGAACAGGAAATAAAACGACGTGTTGGCCACGAGGAGAACAAGCACACGGTGCACATTCCAAGAGTTGATATGATTGTTCCTTCAACTACTAGGCATACTATGACAACCACATCCGTTGTTGTCATGACTACATCACCTCCACCATGTGACACATCGCCCCCGAGAGTGGCTACATCATCTGAGTTGATCATAAGAGGTAATGACAAAGGTACTGATCTTCCATCTCTACATGAGAATGATGAATGCCTTGTCAATTTGAATGCACCATCTGATGAGCTACCCACTACTTTGATCACACCACCTATTTTAGAGGACTACGTTGATAATTTGACTTTGCCATGTGATCAAACAACTAAAATACCAACAATTTTGAGTGCACCCATTGAATTAACTATTGATGCAAAAGAACCAATGTTTAATCATTTTGATATGACCTCTAATCTTGGTGATGATTCTGTGTTAAATGACTTATTGCATGTTTGCTTATTTAAGCATGTTGTAGCATGTAAATTTGATGCAAGTAAGGTTTATTCACCAATGTTGGGATGGTTTAATGATGAACATTGTCAATCTTTTGAAATGAATAAGAGCTTCACTTATATGTGCAAACTGAGTTGCAATATTTTCATGCCTTCTACTTCTTGTGCTAATTTTTTGGCTTTAGATTTTATGAACTATGCAAGTTACTCATCTATTCATGTGTCATATATGCAAAAATCAAGGGAAGTAAAAATGGATGACATATACATATACAACATGTACACCTTGTCTCTTTTGTTAGCCACATTTCAGATTAAGCAACGCCGAGGACGGCTTTATTTTCAAGAAGGTGATGAGGACATCAATACAATTGTTACACCCACAGCCCCTGCTGTTATACATACTGGACCAATTACTAGAGCTCGTGCACGCCAACTAAATTACCAGGTACTTTCGTTTCTTGGTAATGATTCTAATGTTCATGAGAATATGATGCTGCCTAAATTGGATACATTTGTTTTGCTTACAAATGAAGGGCCTAGCTTGGAGAAGGATGAACATTGGAGCAAGAACAAGCATGGAGATGATGGCATGCGCAAGGGAAACAAGAACGGAGTTACAAGTGATGATTTCAGGACTTTGAAGCCACCATAATGGGTGCATGAAGCCTTGGACGAAATATACAAGATGCCACTTCATAAATTTCGTCCCGAGGCTATTTTAGGTGCTGCGTCACCTTATTATTGGGCCAGGCCCATGTAATTTCGAAATACATAAGTATAGACTATTTTTAGAGTCCGTATGTGTGGGGAAACAAGAGATAGGGTTGATTTCGGACCCCTCCACCAAGGGCCACGAAATTCCCCCCCTCTTCCTCCATATATACAGCCCTTAGGGCATCGTTTAGACTTTGGGTTTTGTTTAGATTAAAAGTTCGCCATAGCTGCAACTTCGCGTACTTCGTTTGTGTTCAACGACCAGACAAAGGCGTCACAGAACCCCACCTTGATCAATAAAGCTTTCATCTTATATTCGCAATATCCAGATTGCAATCTCAGTTTCTTGCTTGTTCTTCGTTTGCTCGCAGGAAACAGACCCTCGTGGTCAGGTTGATCGTGCTCCGGTGTGGTCAATAACCTCTCGGAGTTGGTTTAGCGATTGCTAAGGCGCGACGTCCTCGCACGTTCGTAGTCGGATCGTCAAAGTCGACTTCCACCAAAGCGAAATCCACCATCTCATCGAAAGACGGGACACCTTTGCCTCTATCAAGTAACTTGCATAGTTCATAAAATCTAAAGCCAAAAAATTAGCACAAGAAGTAGAAGGCATGAAAATATTGCAACTCAGTTTGCACATATAAGTGAAGCTCTTATTCATTTCAAAAGATTGACAATGTTCATCATTAAACCATCCCAACATTGGTGAATAA
This sequence comes from Triticum dicoccoides, assembly GCF_002162155.2. Classification (NCBI taxonomy): domain Eukaryota; kingdom Viridiplantae; phylum Streptophyta; class Magnoliopsida; order Poales; family Poaceae; genus Triticum; species Triticum dicoccoides. The sequence continues at coordinate 58,512 of NW_021302060.1, forward strand.
ACCTTACTTGCATCAAATTTACATGCTACAACATGCTTAAATAAGCAAACATGCAATAAGTCATTCAACACAGAATCATCACCAAGATTAGAGGTCATATCAAAATGATTAAACATTGGTTCTTTTGCATCAATAGTTAATTCAATGGGTGCACTCAAAATTGTTGGTATTTTAGTTGTTTGATCACATGGCAAAGTCAAATTATCAACGTAGTCCTCTAAAATAGGTGGTGTGATCAAAGTAGTGGGTAGCTCATCAGATGGTGCATTCAAATTGACAAGGCATTCATCATTCTCATGTAGAGATGGAAGATCAGTACCTTTGTCATTACCTCTTATGATCAACTCAGATGATGTAGCCACTCTCGGGGGCGATGTGTCACATGGTGGAGGTGATGTAGTCATGACAACAACGGATGTGGTTGTCATAGTATGCCTAGTAGTTGAAGGAACAATCATATCAACTCTTGGAATGTGCACCGTGTGCTTGTTCTCCTCGTGGCCAACACGTCGTTTTATTTCCTGTTCAGCTTTGCAAGCAAGATGAAACAAATGGTCCATAGGATAACACTCTTCATGAATTAGTATCTCTTGAATATCACGGTTTAATCCTCCCCAAAATCTATCCATAAAATCATCTTCACTTTCTTCTAAAGAGGAATGCAACAAGGTAGTTTGTAAATCATCATAATATTTTGTTACAGTTTCACTACCTTGTTTTAAGTGTTGCAACTTCTTAATCATGTCACGAGTATAATAAGCAGGGACGAAAGTATGTCGCATGGCAAGTTTCAAATCATCCCAAGTAGTAGGTATATAATCAGGGTGTAACCGACAATATTCACTCCACCAAACCAAAGCATAACCAGTGAAAGAACCAACCGCAACCTTAACCTTTTTATGTTCATTGAAATTATGGGAAGCAAATATATTTTTTACGTCGAACTCCCATTCAATATATAAAGAAGGTTTAAAACGGCCATTAAATGGTGGTATAGATACATTAACCTGATCATGTGCATTTGGATGTTTGTGCACCTCTTGTGACGGTTGTGGTATTTGCAAAGGTGGTGGCACGTCTCCCGCGATCGACAAAGCCCATGAATTGACTCTGGATCCTGTCATGATTAGTAGAACAAGAAACAAAACCCAAAAATAATGTTCCTATAACTACTAGGATGTGGTGGTAAAACGCTCACAGTAAAGCAAATATCAATGTCTTACAAGTTCTTACCATGCAGCAGGCGGTGATCGGCAACCAGCGGTGTCAAGTAACTCCGAATATTGAGTAAAGCGATTGCCAGGGGAGCGTATGTATACACGGTGTAGAAATATGTGGAGCTGGGTTGGCTATATATGGTAGCAAAAGATTAGCAATAATCAATTCAAAGATGCAATGTTGAATAAACGCTCAACGACGGTACTGTGCTGGTCCTAGGCTAGACCGAACTAGAGACGCAAGCCTAGAACACTAATGAGGTCACGTCGTAGCACAACTAGCATCAATGAAGGACACTAAGTAGCTCTGGACAGCAAGATATAAGTGAAGATCACAACGGCAGTAAAGATAATGAGGTGAAACAACAGCCAAGCAGGATATATCAACAACTTTGTCTCCAACTTTCTCTGAAAAAGTTTGTGCCGATTTTTTTGTTTTTTTTTCTTCTCTTTTTTTTCCTCACACTTTTTTTTCTTTCTCTCCTTTTTTTTCTCTGACTTTTTTTTTCTCCCTTTTTTTTCTCTCGTTTTTTTCTCTCTCTTTTTTTCTCCCTCTTTCCAAAACAAACTAGATAAGATGCAGATTGGATCAAGTGAAGATGTGAACGATCTCAACTATTATTATGACAATGAATGATGGGTAGCACGTGGTGGAAATTGATGGATGGGTGGTGGACAGCGGAAGAGATAATGATGCAGCGGTAGCGTGACTAATGTGAACAGAACTCGAAACTCTAAACGAACTAGACACAAAGACCAGCAACTCGACACGACGATGCAACCGATAATTCAACTATGCAAGCAATGAAAAGAAAATTGCAAAGGCTCAAACTGGCTTGGACCAAGGATGAATAGATCTAACTCTTTTTTGTGGCTTTTTCTTGGACAATAGGTAAGAAAATAAATCTAATCTAGGAAAACTGGAAATTCTCACCGAGCAACCTGAAAACTGATACCACTTGATAGAGGCGGGGTGTCCCGATCTTTCGATGAGATGATAACTATCGATTTGGTGGAGACGACTTTGACGATCCGACTACAAACGTGCACGACGTTGCGCCTTAGCAATCGCTAAACCAACTCCGAGAGGTTATTGACCACGCCGGAGCACAATCAACCTGACCACGAAGGTCTATTCCTGCAAGCAATCGAAGAACAAGCAAGAATATGATAAAAGCAATCTGAATATTGCGAGTATGTATGAAGTATGGATAAAGGTGGGGATCCGTAAGCGGTCTTGGTCTGGTCGTTGGACACAAACGAAGTACACGAAGTTGCAATGGCTAACTTTTAACTAAACAAATCCCAAGGAAAAGCTACTAGATGGATCTACTTATATAGGAGCAAGGGGTGGCGGCCAAGGAGGTGGGAGGACGTCCCAAGGCAGCCTAAAACTAAATCTAGGTCGTACAAGGCCAATGGGCCCAAGTGGAGGTGATGTAACACCTTTGGACTTGTAGTTTGACTCGGATTCTGCTGCAGCATCAGATTGTTTCGTCCACAACTCAACGCTCCGGACGAATTTTAAGGTGATTCCAATTGGGTTGGAAAGTGCACGAAATCTAGTTTCCAACAAAAAAAGAATCACCCAATTCGGAGTCCGTATGAAATACTTGTGTGCGTTTTGAGTCAGGTGTGTCTGTGCAGTCCGAATCTGAATCCAGAACGTGAGAGACTTGGACTCTATCTTCTCTTGGGCCAAAAGTGACGTGAGAGAACTTTTTGGACAGCAAATAAACATCTCTTTCTTCCTTATCTTCATATGTGGATTGTACAAATGTCCCATACACCTGCAATTAGACAGAACACAAAAGTGTGTGAAGTATTTTTGTTCTGGATAACATAAATAGATTATTGAATAGCTTGCACTAGAAATCACCTGACAAATATGCATATATGCAATATTTTTGGTCATATCCAAGGTAGTCATGTCCTCATCATCCTCCCCTTCTTGAAAATAAAGCCGTCCTCGGCGTTGCTTAATCTGAAATGTGGCTAACAAAAGAGACAAGGTGTACATGTTGTATATGTATATGTCATCCATTTTTACTTCCCTTGATTTTTGCATATATGACACATGAATAGATGAGTAACTTGCATAGTTCATAAAATCTAAAGCCAAAAAATTAGCACAAGAAGTAGAAGGCATGAAAATATTGCAACTCAGTTTGCACATATAAGTGAAGCTCTTATTCAGTGGGTAGCTCATCAGATGGTGCATTCAAATTGGCAAGGCATTCATCATTCTCATGTAGAGATGGAAGATCAGTACCTTTGTCATTACCTCTTATGATCAACTCAGATGATGTAGCCACTCTCGGGGGCGATGTGTCACATGGTGGAGGTGATGTAGTCCTGACAACAACGGATGTGGTTGTCATAGTATGCCTAGTAGTTGAAGGAACAATCATATCAACTCTTGGAATGTGCACCGTGCGCTTGTTCTCCTCGTGGCCAACACGTCGTTTTATTTCCTGTTCAGCTTTGCAAGCAAGATGAAACAAATGGTCCATAGGATAACACTCTTCATGAATTAGTATCTCTTGAATATCACGGTTTAATCCTCCCCAAAATCTATCCATAAAATCATCTTCACTTTCTTCTAAAGAGGAATGCAACAAGGTAGTTTGTAAATCATCATAATATTTTGTTACAGTTTCACTACCTTGTTTTAAGTGTTGCAACTTCTTAATCATGTCACGAGTATAATAAGCAGGGACGAAAGTATGTCGCATGGCAAGTTTCAAATCATCCCAAGTAGTAGGTATATAATCAGGGTGTAACCGACAATATTCACTCCACCAAACCAAAGCATAACCAGTGAAAGAACCAACCGCAACCTTAACCTTTTTATTTTCATTGAAATTATGGGAAGCAAATATATTTTTTATGTCGAACTCCCATTCAATATATAAAGCGGGTTTAAAACGGCCATTAAATGGTGGTATAGATACATTAACCTGATCATGTGCATTTGGATGTTTGTGCACCTCTCGTGACGGTTGTGGTATTTGCAAAGGTGGTGGCACATCTCCCGCGATCGACAAAGCCCATGAATTGACTCTGGATCCTGTCATGATTAGTAGAACAAGAAACAAAACCCAAAAATAATGTTCCTATAACTACTAGGATGTGGTGGTAAAACGCTCACAGTAAAGCAAATATCAATGTCTTACAAGTTCTTACCATGCAGCAGGCAGTGATCGGCAACCAGCGGTGTCAAGTAACTCCGAATATTGAGTAAAGCGATTGCCAGGGGAGCGTACGTATACACGGTGTAGAAATATGTGGAGTTGGGTTGGCTATATATGGTAGCAAAAGATTAGCAATAATCAATTCAAAGATGCAATGTTGAATAAACGCTCAACGACGGTACTGTGCTGGTCCTAGGCTAGACCGTACTAGAGACGCGAGCCTAGAACACTAATGAGGTCACGGCGTAGCACAACTAGCATCAATGAAGGATACTAAGTAGCTCTTGACAGCAAGATATAAGTGAAGATCATAACGGCAGTGAAGATAATGATGAAAAACAACTGCCAAGCAGGATATACAACAACTCTCTCTCCAACTTTCCTCTTGAAAAGTTTGAGACAATTTTCTGATAAATTCTTTCAAAGAATGCTACTAACTCAAGCTTTCCAATGCAAAAAAGAACCACTCAATTCCGAGTTGATATGAGGAGTCAAAGAATTCTAAAACTGGCCTGAAAAATTGGAACAAGCTGTGTTCGCGAACTTCGGAGGGCAAAAAGACCTATTTAGAAGCCGATTTTGAGGTGTCAAATATTGAACAAGCTTCTGCAACTATTTAGATGCGGCTCGTCACTATCTTCAATTTGAGTACTCACGAAGCCAAAACGGACTTCGTATGAGGAAGATACACCTGTTTTACTGAACAGTGCACAAAACAGATTCCAATCCGAATTCAGGTACGAGATTGATTCTAGATAGATCCAATTTTTTTTCTTCTCTCTTTTCTTTCTTTTTTTTTCTTTCCTTTTTTTCTCTTTTTTTCTATCTTTTTTTTCTCGTTTTTTTCTCTCTTTTTTTCTCCCTCTTTCCAAAACAAACTAGATAAGATGCAGATTGGATCAAGTGAAGATGTGAACGATCTCAACTATTATTATGACAATGAATGGTGGGTAGCACGTGGTGGAAATTGATGGATGGGTGGTGGACAGCGGAAGAGATAATGATGCAGCGGTGGCGTGACTAATGTGAACAGAACTCGAAACTCTAAACGAACTAGACACTAAGACCAGCAACTCGACACGACGAAGCAATCGATAATTCAACTATGCAATCAATGAAAAGAAAATTGCAACGGCTCAGACTGGCTTGGACCAAGGATGAATAGATCTAACTCTTTTTTGTGGCTTTTTCTTGGACAATAGGTAAGAAAGTAAATCTAATCTAGGAAAACTGGAAATTCTCACCGAGCAACCTGAAAACTGATACCACTATTTTTGGTCATATCCAAGGTAGTCATGTCCTCATCAGTTCAATGGCTAAGTGACACCGGCACCATACAAGTCGAGCATCGAGTTCAAGTCTCTTTCAAGATTGGCGCCTATGAAGACACTTTGGAGTGTGATGTCCTTCCGATGACCGTTTGCCACCTCCTTCTTGGGCGCCATGGCAATTTGACCGAGGTGTCATTCACAATGGGCGTACCAATCACTATAGCTTAAAAATGAAAGGGAAAGAGTTTGTACTACGTCCTATGTCTCCAAGCCAAGTGCTCGACGACAAGCAAAACACCCATCGTGGAGAGAATAGTGAGAGAGTGAGCCACCAAAAAGAGAGTGAGCGCCACAAGCCCAAATTGAGTACCTCCACGATGAGCGACAAGAAAAACTTAGTCCTATTTGCCACCAAACGTGAGATGAGAGAAGTGTGTGAGAACCCATCAAGTGTCCTACACTATGTCCTATTATGCAAGGACGAGGCACCAAAAACTAACACCCCTCACAATCTACCTTTGGTGTTATCTTCTCTCTTGCAGGAATTTCAAGATGTTTTCCCCGATGAGCTACCTCTGGGACTACCTCCACTTCGAGGCATTGAGCACCGCACCGACCTCATCGCCAGAGCGCCACTTCCAAACAAGGCTCCCTACCGCGTCAACCCCGAAGAAACAAAGAAATTCAAAGGCAAGTAAAGCATCTCATAGACCATGGCCATGTGCGTGAAAGTTTGAGCTCTTGTGCCGTACCGGTAACCCTTGTGCCAAAACATGACGGTAGCTTTCGCATGTGCTCTGATTGTAGACCTATCAATGCTATCACCGTTCGCTATAGGTACCCCATTCCACGCCTAGATGATATGCTTGATGAGCTTAGCGGTGCCACTATATTTTCCAAAATTGATCTTAAGAGTGGTTACTATCAAATCTGCATACAAGAGGGTGATGAATGGAAAACCGCTTTCAAAACCAAGTTTGGTTTGTATGAGTGGTTAGTCATGCCTATGGGTCTTTCGGAAGCACCGGGCACTTTTATGCGCCTTATGCATCATGTCTTTCGCCCTAATATTGGTGAGTTTGTTGTGGTTTACTTTGATGACATTCTTGTGTTTAGCAAATCTATCAAAGAGCATGTCACCCATGTCCGCACCATTTTCCAAACTCTTAGAAAAGAGCGCCTGATTGATGAGGACATCAATACCATTGTTACACCCACAGCCCCTACTGCTACATATACGGGACCAATTACTAGAGCTCGCGCACGCCAATTAAATTATCAGGTACTTTCGTTTCTTGGTAGTGATTCTAATGTTCATGAGAATATGATGCTGCCTAAATTGGATACATTTGTTTTGCTTACAAATGAAGGGTCTAGCTTGAAGAAGGATGAACATTGGAGCAAGAACAAGCATGGAGATGATGCCATGCGCAAGGGGAACAAGAACGGAGTTACAAGTGATGATTTCAGGACTTTGAAGCCACCATAATGGGTGCATGAAGCCTTGGACGAAATATACAAGATGCCACTTCATAAATTTCGTCCCGAGGCTATTTTAGGTGCTGCGTCACCTTATTATTGGGCCAGGCCCATGTAATTTCGAAATACATATGTATAGGCTATTTTTAGAGTCCGTATGTGTGGGGAAACAAGAGATAGGGTTGATTTCGGACCCCTCCACCAAGGGCCACGAAATTCCCCCCTCTTCCTCCATATATACAGCCCTTAGGGCATCGTTTAGACTTTGGGTTTTGTTTAGATTAAAAGTTCGCCATAGCCGCAACTTCGCGTACTTCGTTTGTGTTCAACGACCAGACAAAGGCGTCACAGAACCCCACCTTGATCAATAAAGCTTTCATCTTATATTCGCAATATCCAGATTGCAATCTTAGTTTCTTGCTTGTTCTTCGTTTGCTCGCAGGAAACAGACCCTCGTGGTCAGGTTGATCGTGCTCCGGCGTGGTCAATAACCTCTCGGAGTTGGTTTAGCGATTGCTAAGGCGCGACGTCCTCGCACGTTCGTAGTCGGATCGTCAAAGTCGACTTCCACCAAAGCGAAATCCACCATCTCATCGAAAGACGGGACACCTCCGCCTCTATCAATTGGATACATTTGTTTTGCTTACAAATGAAGGGCCTAGCTTGGAGAAGGATGAACATTGGAGCAAGAACAAGCATGGAGATGATGGCATGCGCAAGGGGAACAAGAACGGAGTTACAAGTGATGATTTCAGGACTTTGAAGCCACCATAATGGGTGCATGAAGCCTTGGACGAAATATACAAGATGCCACTTCATAAATTTCGTCCCGAGGCTATTTTAGGTGCTGCGTCACCTTATTATTGGGCCAGGCCCATGTAATTTCGAAATACATAAGTATAGGCTATTTTTAGAGTCCGTATGTGTGGGGAAACAAGAGATAGGGTTGATTTCGGACTCCTCCACCAAGGGCCACGAAATTCCCCCCTCTTCCTCCATATATACAGCCCTTAGGGCATCGTTTAGACTTTGGGTTTTGTTTAGATTAAAAGTTCGCCATAGCTGCAACTTCGCATACTTCGTTTGTGTTCAACGACCAGACAAAGGCGTCACAGAACCCCACCTTGATCAATAAAGCTTTCATCTTATATTCGCAATATCCAGATTGCAATCTCAGTTTCTTGCTTGTTCTTCGTTTGCTCGCAGGAAACAGACCCTCGTGGTCAGGTTGATCGTGCTCCGGCGTGGTCAATAACCTCTTGGAGTTGGTTTAGCGATTGCTAAGGCGCGACGTCCTCGCACGTTCGTAGTCGGATCGTCAAAGTCGACTTCCACCAAAGCGATATCCATCATCTCATCGAAAGACGGGACACCTTTGCCTCTATCAAGTGGTATCAGATTTCCAGGTTGCTCGGTGAGATTTTACAGTTTTTCGTAGTTTAGATCGAGTCTGTTCTTCATACCTATAGTCCACGAAAAAGCCAAAAAAAATTAGGGTTAGTTCATCCCATCCGAACCAATCTGAGCCTTGCATAATCTTTTCTGTATTTGCTTTGTTGAATTTGCGGTTGCATCGTCGTGTCCAGTTGCTGGTCTTAGCGTCTAGTCTTTTAGAGTTTCGAGTTCTGTTCACAGGTTGTCACGTCGCCGCTGCCATGTATCACCACCGCATCATCATCGTCGTTGTTGCCATATACCACCACCACATATTCACCGCCAATCCGAATCCATATACGCCACCACATATCCGCCGCCATCACGCCAATCCGAGTTCACCTGCAACATATATCCGCCACCTGTCCGTGTTCCACCAGATTCATCTCCGCCACTAGTCCGAGTTCCACCAGATTCATCTCCGCCACCAGTCCTAGTCCGAGTCCAGTAATTGTTGCATTGTTCTCGATTTCCAGATCACGCGACACTCCGAGTCGTGACAGAGAAGGACTCCCCAACTTCCGAGCCATCCGCAGAACAAAAATAGTTCCAATTTCAAAAAAAAAATACTAAGTCTGGAAAATTCTGGCTAGGCAGTTTTTAGACCATTTGTAGACTTCTTCGAAAAAAAATTGTTGCGGAGCAAAAAAAAAAGGAAAAAAAGTGCAAAAAAAAGAGAAAAAAAATTCAGAGTGTGCTCCTCCCTTGTTTACGTGCCGCGCCGTGATTTTCTTGGTGTTCTAGGCTCGCGTCTCTAGCACAGTCTAGCCTAGGACCAGCACAGTACCGTCGTTGAGCGTTTATTCAACTTTGCATCTCTGAATTGATTATTGCTGACCCTCTTTGCTACCATATTATAAGCCTTCCCAGCTCCACATACATCTACGTCGTGCGTTTGACTCTCCCTGGTAATCGCTCTATCCAAGCTTTGAGAGTTTTGACTACAACGGTTGCCGATCACCGCCTGTTGCTGGGTAAGAACTGGTAAGAATTTGAGTTTTGCTTGACGGATTTGTGACACCCACCACCACCACTTGTTCGTAGTCTGTAGGATCATATTCTTGTGTGTTTCTATTGCTGCTAACCATGCCAGGATCACAAGCCGACGAGTTTGACTGGGAGAATTTATCGAACAAGGAGCTTCATGATAAGTTTCAGCAAATGATGACTGAACAGGTGCAAGATGTGCTGAACAATTTTGAAGAGGCCATGGAGAAGATCACTGGCCTTGAGAAGACGTTCGAAACAAAGCTCGATAACAAGTTTAATGAATTGCTCGCGCGTCTTCCACCACCACCACCCGCTGCACCTAACGCACCTCTCCAACAACAACAACAACGACTACCTCCACGTCGCGAAACAGACCTCCGCCGAGCAAGCCGTGTTCCTCTTGCGTTTGGCCAAACTGTTGGTGCTGCTGTTGATACTTCTGTGGCTCCTGCTGCTGATGCGGAGGAGGATGATTATGTGGGAGATTATGAGGATGAGGTTGATCAAAATCAGCACTACGTGCAGCCACCTGTAGGTCGACCTCAGGTATATATTCGTAATGGTAGGCCTGCACCACCACCTCAGGTACGAGATGATGTCCATATTCCTAAACTGAAATTGAATATTCCACCATTTGAGGGTAGATATGTTCCTTATATATATCTTACTTGGGAGTTAGAAACTGAACAACGATTTACATGTTTACAGTATCCTGAGGAGAGACGAGTTGCTGCTGCTGTTTGTGCTTTCACTAGTTTTGCATGTGTATGGTGGTCTGAACATTGTAGATTATATCCTATTCCAACTACTTGGGCTGCTTTGAAAACTGCTATGCGTACGCGTTGGGTTCCACCATATTATCAACGTGAATTGCTTCAAAAATTGCAGCGTTTAAGACAAGGGAAAAATTCTGTAGAAGAATATTATCAGGAATTACAAACTGGCATGATTAGATGTGGTATTGTTGAGGAGAATGAAGCTATGCTTGCACGTTTTCTGGTGGATTAAATAGAGAGATTCAGACCATTCTAGACTATAAGGAGTATACTAATATCACTCGTTTATTCCATCTTGCTTGTAAAGCTGAACGTGAAGTGCAGGATCGACAAGCATTGGGGCGAACTAACTTTTCTGCAGGCCGACCTTCATCATGGACATCGCGTGCATCTTCTACTTCAACTGCACCAGCACCTCAATTAGGTGCCTCCTCCAGTCGTGATATAAGAAAACAGGCACAACCACCATTATCTGCCAAGAGCGCACCTGCCGGGCCTGCACAGAGTTCTTCTTCTTCTAGGGCATCAACAGGGCACACAAGTGATATTATTTGTCGTCGTTGTAAGGGAGGAGGTCATTATGCGAGAGAATGCAAATCTCCGCGTGTGATGATTGCTACCGCGGATGGTGGATATGAGTCCGCTAGTGACTATGATGAGGAGACATTGGCTCTTATTACACGTGAAGAACATAGTGGAGATGATTCTGATCATGAGACGCAATACATGGCTCCTGAAGACGCTGACAGGTATGAATGTTTAGTTGCTCAACGTGTTTTGAGTGTGCAGGTCACACAAGCTGAGCAAAATCAGAGGCACAATTTGTTCCATACCAAGGGAGTTGTGAAGGAACGTTCTGTGCGCGTCATAATAGACGGAGGGAGCTGCAACAACTTGGCTAGCATGGAGATGGTGGAGAAGCTTTCTCTCACCACAAGACCACATCCACATCCTTACTACATCCAATGGTTCAACAATAGCGGCAAGGTTAAGGTAACACGTACTGTTCGTGTGCATTTTAGTATCTCTACATATGCTGATTATGTTGATTGTGATGTGGTACCTATGCAAGCATGTTCCTTATTACTTGGTAGACCATGTCAATTTGATAAAAATTCTGTACACCATGGTAGAAACAATCACTATACTCTTGTTCATAAGGATAAAAATATTACTTTGCTTCCTATGACTCCTGATTCCATTTTGAAAGATGATATTAATAGAGCTAATAAAGCAAAACAGGAGAAGAATAAGAGTGAAAATCAGATTGTGGCTATAGAATTTGAGCAACAAAGGAAGCCTAATAATAAACTGATAGAGGCAAAGGTGTCCCGTCTTTCGATGAGATGATGGATATCGCTTTGGTGGAAGTCGACTTTGACGATCCGACTACGAACGTGCGAGGACGTCGCGCCTTAGCAATCGCTAAACCAACTCCGAGAGGTTATTGACCACGCCGGAGCACGATCAACCTGACCACGAGGGTCTGTTTCCTGCGAGCAAACGAAGAACAAGCAAGAAACTGAGATTGCAATCTGGATATTGCGAATATAAGATGAAAGCTTTATTGATCAAGGTGGGGTTCTGTGACGCCTTTGTCTGGTCGTTGAACACAAACGAAGTACGCGAAGTTGCAGCTATGGCGAACTTTTAATCTAAACAAAACCCAAGGTCTAAACGATGCCCTAAGGGCTGTATATATGGAGGAAGAGGGGGTGGATTTCGTGGCCCTTGGTGGAGGGGTCCGAAATCAACCCTATCTCTTGTTTCCCCACA
>NW_021302061.1:0-2541 GCF_002162155.2 Triticum dicoccoides
TTCCACTCAAATCTTCTTTCCACAAAATCCAAATCCTATGAGAGAGAGTTGAGTGTTGGGGAGACTATCATTTGAAGCACAAGAGCAAGGAGTTCATTACCTACACACCATTTGTTACTTCTTGGAGAGTGGTGTCTCCTAGATTGGCTAGGTGTCACTTGGGAGCCTCCGACAAGATTGTGGAGTTGAACCAAGGAGTTTGTAAGGGCAAGGAGATCGCCTACTTCGTGAAGATCTACCGCTAGTGAGGCAAGTCCTTCGTGGGCGATGGCCATGGTGGGATAGACAAGGTTGCTACTTCGTGGACCCTTTTGTTGGAAATATGCCCTAGAGGCAATAATAAAAGCATTATTATTATATTTCCTTGTTCATGATAATTGTCTTTATTCATGCTATAATTGTGTTATCTGGAATTCGTAATACATGTGTGAATAATAGACACCAACATGTCCCTAGTGAGCCTCTAGTTGACTAGCTCATTGATCAACAGATAGTCATGGTTTCCTAACTATGGACATTGGATGTCATTGATAACGAGATCACATCATTAGGAGAATGATGTGATGGACAAGACCCAATCCTAAACATAGCACAAGATCGTTTAGTTCGTTTGCTAGAGTTTTCCAATGTCAAGTATCCTTTCCTTAGACCATGAGATCGTGTAACTCCCGAATACCGTAGGAGTGCTTTGGGTGTACCAAACGTCACAACGTAACTGGGTGACTATAAAGGTAGACTACGGGTATCTCCGAAAGTGTCTGTTGGGTTGACACGGATCAAGACTGGGATTTGTCACTCCGTATGACGGAGAGGTATCACTGGGCCCACTCGGTAGTGCATTATCATAATGAGCTCAAAGTGACCAAGTGTCTGGTCACGGGATCATGCATTACGGTACGAGTAAAGTGACTTGCCGGTAACGAGATTGAACGAGGTATTGGGATACCGACGATCGAATCTCGGGCAAGTAACATATCGATTGACAAAGGGAATTGCATACGGGGTTGCTTGAATCCTTGACATCATGGTTCATCCGATGAGATCATCGTGAAGCATGTGGGAGCCAACATGGGTATCTAGATCCCGCTGTTGGTTATTGACCGGAGAGTCGTCTCGGTCATGTCTGCCTGTCTCCCGAACCCGTAGGGTCTACACACTTAAGGTTCGGTGACGCTAGGGTTGTAGGGATATGTATATGCAGTAACCCAAATGTTGTTCGGAGTCCCGGATGAGATCCCGGACGTCACGAGGAGTTCCGGAATGGTCCGGAGGTAAAGAATTATATATAGGAAGTGTTGTTTCGGCCATCGGGACAAGTTTTGGGGTCACCGGTATTGTACCGGGACCACCGGAAGGGTCCCGGGGGCCCACCGGGTGGGGCCACCTGCCCCGGGGGGCCACATGGGCTGTAGGGGGTGCGCCTTGGCCTACATGGGCCAAGGGCACCAGCCCCAAGAGGCCATGCGCCTAGGGTTCCAAAAGGGGAAGAGTCCCACAAGTGGAAGGCACCCCTAGGTGCCTTGGGGGGGAGGGAAACCTCCCTTGGCCGCCGCCCCTAGGAGATTGGATCTCCTAGGCCGGCGCCCCCCCTTTGGCCCTCCTATATATAGTGGGGAAGGAGGGCTTTTTGATCCACGCCTTTGGTTGCCTCCTTCTCCCTCTCCAACACCGCCTCCTCCTCCATAGTGCTTAGCGAAGCCCTGCCGGAGTACTGCAGCTCCATCACCACCACGCCGTCGTGCTACTGCTGGAGCCATCTTCCTCAACCTCTCCTCTCCCCTTGCTGGATTAAGAAGAAGGAGACGTTACGCTGACCGTACGTGTGTTGAACGCGGAGGTGCCGTCCGTTCGGTGCTAGGATCTCCGGTGATTTGGATCACGTCGTGTTCCACTACATCATCCCCGTTCCTTGAACGCTTCCGCTCGCGATCTACAAAGGTATGTAGATGCATCCGATCACTCGTTGCTAGATGAACTCATAGATGGATCTTGGTGAAACCGTAGGAATTTTTTTTGTTTTCTGCAACGTTCCCCAACAGTGGTATCAGAGCTAGGTCTATGCGTAGTTCTTGCGCGAGTAGAACACAATTTGTTGTGGGCGTAGATTTGTCAACTTTCTTGCCGCTACTAGTCTTATCTTGCTTCAGCGGTATTGTGGGATGAAGCGGCCCGGACTAACCTTACACGTACGCTTATGTGAGACCGGTTCCACCGACTAACATGCACTAGTTGCATAAGGTGACAGGCGGGTGTCTGTCTCTCCCACTTTAGTTGGAGCGGATTCGATGAAAAGGGTCCTTATGAAGGGTAAATAGAAGTTGACAAATCACGTTGTGGCTTTCACGTAGGTAAGAAAACGTTCTTGCTAGAACCCTAATTCAGCCACGTAAAACTTGCAACAACAATTAGAGGACGTCTAACTTGTTTTTGCAGCAAGTGCTTTGTGATATGATATGGCCAAAGTTGTGATGAATGATGAATGATCTATATGTGATGTATGAGATGTTCATGCTATTGTAATAGGAATCACGACTTGCATGT
>NW_021302062.1:0-4517 GCF_002162155.2 Triticum dicoccoides
TTCCACTCAAATCTTCTTTCCACAAAATCCAAATCCTATGAGAGAGAGTTGAGTGTTGGGGAGACTATCATTTGAAGCACAAGAGCAAGGAGTTCATTACCTACACACCATTTGTTACTTCTTGGAGAGTGGTGTCTCCTAGATTGGCTAGGTGTCACTTGGGAGCCTCCGACAAGATTGTGGAGTTGAACCAAGGAGTTTGTAAGGGCAAGGAGATCGCCTACTTCGTGAAGATCTACCGCTAGTGAGGCAAGTCCTTCGTGGGCGATGGCCATGGTGGGATAGACAAGGTTGCTACTTCGTGGACCCTTTTGTTGGAAATATGCCCTAGAGGCAATAATAAAAGCATTATTATTATATTTCCTTGTTCATGATAATTGTCTTTATTCATGCTATAATTGTGTTATCTGGAATTCGTAATACATGTGTGAATAATAGACACCAACATGTCCCTAGTGAGCCTCTAGTTGACTAGCTCATTGATCAACAGATAGTCATGGTTTCCTAACTATGGACATTGGATGTCATTGATAACGAGATCACATCATTAGGAGAATGATGTGATGGACAAGACCCAATCCTAAACATAGCACAAGATCGTTTAGTTCGTTTGCTAGAGTTTTCCAATGTCAAGTATCCTTTCCTTAGACCATGAGATCGTGTAACTCCCGAATACCGTAGGAGTGCTTTGGGTGTACCAAACGTCACAACGTAACTGGGTGACTATAAAGGTAGACTACGGGTATCTCCGAAAGTGTCTGTTGGGTTGACACGGATCAAGACTGGGATTTGTCACTCCGTATGACGGAGAGGTATCACTGGGCCCACTCGGTAGTGCATTATCATAATGAGCTCAAAGTGACCAAGTGTCAGGTCACGGGATCATGCATTACGGTACGAGTAAAGTGACTTGCCGGTAACGAGATTGAACGAGGTATTGGGATACCGACGATCGAATCTCGGGCAAGTAACATATCGATTGACAAAGGGAATTGCATACGGGGTTGCTTGAATCCTTGACATCATGGTTCATCCGATGAGATCATCGTGGAGCATGTGGGAGCCAACATGGGTATCCAGATCCCGCTGTTGGTTATTGACCGGAGAGTCGTCTCGGTCATGTCTGCCTGTCTCCCGAACCCGTAGGGTCTACACACTTAAGGTTCGGTGACGCTAGGGTTGTAGGGATATGTATATGCAGTAACCCAAATGTTGTTCGGAGTCCCGGATGAGATCCCGGACGTCACGAGGAGTTCCGGAATGGTCCGGAGGTAAAGAATTATATATAGGAAGTGTTGTTTCGGCCATCGGGACAAGTTTTGGGGTCACCGGTATTGTACCGGGACCACCGGAAGGGTCCCGGGGGCCCACCGGGTGGGGCCACCTGCCCCGGGGGGCCACATGGGCTGTAGGGGGTGCGCCTTGGCCTACATGCGCCAAGGGCACCAGCCCCAAGAGGCCATGCGCCTAGGGTTCCAAAAGGGGAAGAGTCCCACAAGTGGAAGGCACCCCTAGGTGCCTTGGGGGGGAGGGAAACCTCCCTTGGCCGCCGCCCCTAGGAGATTGGATCTCCTAGGCCGGCGCCCCCCCTTTGGCCCTCCTATATATAGTGGGGAAGGAGGGCTTTTTGATCCACGCCTTTGGTTGCCTCCTTCTCCCTCTCCAACACCGCCTCCCCCTCCATAGTGCTTAGCGAAGCCCTGCCGGAGTACTGCAGCTCCATCACCACCACGCCGTCGTGCTACTGCTGGAGCCATCTTCCTCAACCTCTCCTCTCCCCTTGCTGGATTAAGAAGAAGGAGACGTTACGCTGACCGTACGTGTGTTGAACGCGGAGGTGCCGTCCGTTCGGTGCTAGGATCTCCGGTGATTTGGATCACGTCGTGTTCCACTACATCATCCCCGTTCCTTGAACGCTTCCGCTCGCGATCTACAAAGGTATGTAGATGCATCCCATCACTCGTTGCTAGATGAACTCATAGATGGATCTTGGTGAAACCGTAGGAATTTTTTTTGTTTTCTGCAACGTTCCCCAACAGTGGTATCAGAGCTAGGTCTATGCGTAGTTCTTGCGCGAGTAGAACACAATTTGTTGTGGGCGTAGATTTGTCAACTTTCTTGCCGCTACTAGTCTTATCTTGCTTCAGCGGTATTGTGGGATGAAGCGGCCCGGACTAACCTTACACGTACGCTTATGTGAGACCGGTTCCACCGACTAACATGCACTAGTTGCATAAGGTGACAGGCGGGTGTCTGTCTCTCCCACTTTAGTTGGAGCGGATTCGATGAAAAGGGTCCTTATGAAGGGTAAATAGAAGTTGACAAATCACGTTGTGGCTTTCACGTAGGTAAGAAAACGTTCTTGCTAGAACCCTAATTCAGCCACGTAAAACTTGCAACAACAATTAGAGGACGTCTAACTTGTTTTTGCAGCAAGTGCTTTGTGATATGATATGGCCAAAGTTGTGATGAATGATGAATGATCTATATGTGATGTATGAGATGTTCATGCTATTGTAATAGGAATCACGACTTGCATGTTGATGAGTATGACAACCGGCAGGAGCCATAGGAGTTGTCTTTATTTTTTATATGACCTGCGTGTCATTGAGAAACGCCATGTAAATTACTTTACTTTATTGCTAAACGCGTTAGCCATAGTAGTAGAAGTAATAGTTGGTGAGCAACTTCATGGAGACACGATGATGGAGATCATGATGATGGAGATCATGGTGTCAAGCCGGTGACAAGATGATCATGGAGCCCCAAGATGGAGATCAAAGGAGCTATGTGATATTGGCCATATCATGTCACGTTTATTATTTGATTGCATGTGATGTTTATCATGTTTTTGCATCTTGTTTACTTAGAACGACGGCAGTAAATAAGATGATCCCGCATAATAATTTCAAGAAGTGTTCCCCCTAACTGTGCACCGTTGCGACAGTTTGTTGTTTCGAAGCACCATGTGATGATCGCGTGTGATAGATTCTAACATTCACATACAACGGGTGTAAGACAGATTTACACATGCAAACACTTAGGTTGACTTGACGAGCCTAGCATGTACAGACATGGCCTCAGAACATAGAAGACCGAAAGGTCGAGCATGAGTCGTATAGAAGATACGATCAACATGAGGATGTTCACCGACGTTGACTAGTCCGTCTCACGTGATGATCGGACACGGCCTAGTTAACTCGGATCATGTTATACTTAGATGACTAGAAGAGGGATGTCTATCTAAGTGGGAGTTCATTGAATAATTTGATTAGATGAACTTAATTATCATGAACTTAGTCTAAAATATTTACAATATGTCTTGTAGATCAAATGGCCAACGTAGTCCTCAACTTCAACGCGTTCCTAGAGAAAACCAAGCTGAAAGATGATGGCAGCAACTATACGGACTGGGTCCGGAACCTGAGGATCATCCTCATAGCTGCCAAGAAAGATTATGTCCTACAAGCACCGCTGGGTGACGCACCTGTTCTCCCTGCAGAACAAGATGTTATGAACGCTTGGCAGGAACGTACCGATGACTACTCCCTCGTTCAGTGCAGCATGCTTTACAGTTTAGAGCCGGGGCTCCAAAAGCGTTTTGAGAGACACGGAGCATATGAGATGTTCGAAGAGCTGAAAATGGTTTTCCAAGCTCATGCCCGGGTCAAGAGATATGAAGTCTCCGACAAATTCTTCAGCTGTAAGATGGAGGAAAATAGTTCTGTCAGTGAGCACATACTCACTATGTCTGGGTTACATAACCGCTTGACTCAGCTGGGAGTTAATCTCCCGGATGACGCGGTCATTGACAGAATCCTCCAGTCGCTTCCACCGAGCTACAAGAGCTTTGTGATGAACTTCAATATGCAGGGGATGGAAAAGACCATTCCTGAAGTATTTGCTATGCTGAAATCAGCAGAGGTAGAAGTCAAGAAGGAACATCAGTGTTGATGGTCAATAAAACCACTAAGTTCAAGAAGGGCAAGGGTAAAAGGAACTTCAAGTAGGACGGCAAGGTAGTTGCCGCGCCCGGCAATCAAGCTGCCGGGAAGAAGCCAAAGAATGGACCCAAGCCCGAGACTGAGTGCTTTTATTGCAAGGGAAGTGGTCACTGGAAGCGGAATTGCCCCAAATACTTAGCGGACAAGAAGGCCGGCAAAACAAAAGGTATATGTGATATACATGTAATTGATGTGTACCTTACCAGCACTCGTAGTAGCTCTTGGGTATTTGATACCGGTGCAGTTGCTCACATTTGTAACTCAAAGCAGGAGCTGCGGAATAAGCGGAGACTGGCGAAGGACGAGGTGACGATGCGCGTCGGGAATGGTTCCAAGGTCGATGTGATCGCCGTCGGCACACTACCTCTTCATTTACCTACGGGATTAGTTTTAAACCTCAATAATTGTTATTTAGTGCCAGCTTTGAGCATGAACATTGTATCGGGATCTCATTTAATTCGAGATGGCTACTCATTTAAATCCGAGAATAATGGTTGTTCTATTTATATGAGA
>NW_021302062.1:6084-8024 GCF_002162155.2 Triticum dicoccoides
GCTTTGATGAGATGATCAAAGCGTTTGGGTTTACACAGACTTATGGAGAAGCCTGCGTTTACAAGAAAGTGAGTGGGAGCTCTGTAGCATTTCTCATACTATATGTAGATGACATACTTTTGATGGGAAATGATATAGAACTCTTGGACAGCATTAAGGCCTACTTGAATAAGAGTTTTTCAATGAAGGACCTTGGAGAAGCTGCTTATATATTAGGCATCAAAATCTATAGAGATAGATCGAGACGCCTCATAGGTCTTTCACAAAGCACATACCTTGATAAGATATTGAAGAAGTTCAATATGGATCAGTCTAAGAAGGGGTTCTTACCTGTGTTACAAGGTGTGAAATTGAGCTCTGCTCAATGTCCGACCACGGCAGAAGATATAGAAGAGATGAGTGTCATCCCCTATGCCTCAGCCATAGGTTCTATTATGTATGCCATGATGTGTGCCAGACCTGATGTAAACCTTGCCGTAAGTTTGGTAGGAAGGTACCAAAGTAATCCCGGCAAGGAACACTGGACAGCGGTCAAGAATATCCTGAAGTACCTGAAAAGGACTAAGGAAATGTTTCTCGTTTATGGAGGTGATGAAGAGCTCGTCGTAAAGGGTTACGTCGACGCTAGCTTCGACACAGATCTGGATGACTCTAAGTCACAAACCGGATACGTGTATATTTTGAATGGTGGGGCAGTAAGCTGGTGTAGTTGCAAGCAGAGCGCCGTGGCGGGATCTACATGTGAAGCGGAGTACATGGCAGCCTCGGAGGCAGCACATGAAGCAATTTGGGTTTAGGAGTTCATCACCGACCTAGGAGTCATACCCAATGCGTCGGGGCCAATCAAACTCTTCTGTGACAACACTGGAGCTATTGCACTTGCCAAGGAGCCCAGGTTTCACAAGAAGACAAGGCACATCAAGCGTCGCTTCAACTCCATCCGTGAAAATGTTCAAGATGGAGACATAGATATTTGTAAAGTACATACGGACCTGAATGTAGCAGATCCGTTGACTAAACCTCTCCCTAGAGCAAAACATGATCAACACCAGAATTCCATGGGTGTTCGATTCATCACAATGTAACTAGATTATTGACTCTAGTGCAAGTGGGAGACTGTTGGAAATATGCCCTAGAGGCAATAATAAACGCATTATTATTATATTTCCTTGTTCATGATAATTGTCTTTATTCATGCTATAATTGTGTTATCCGGAAATCGTAATACATGTGTGAATAATAGACACCAACATGTCCCTAGTGAGACTCTAGTTGACTAGCTCGTTGATCAACAGATAGTCATGGTTTCCTGACTATGGACATTGGATGTCATTGATAACGAGATCACATCATTAGGAGAATGATGTGATGGACAAGACCCAATCCTAAACATAGCACAAGATCGTTTAGTTCGTTTGCTAGAGTTTTCCAATGTCAAGTATCCTTTCCTTGGACCATGAGATCGTGTAACTCCCGGATACCGTAGGAGTGCTTTGGGTGTACCAAACGTCACAACATAACTGGGTGACTATAAAGGTAGACTACGGGTATCTCCAAAAGTGTCTGTTGGGTTGACACGGATCAAGACTGGGATTTGTCACTCCGTATGACGGAGAGGTATCACTGGGCCCACTCGATAATGCATCATCATAATGAGCTCAAAGTGACCAAGTGTCTGGTCATGGGATCATGCATTACGGTACGAGTAAAGTGACTTGCCAGTAACGAGATTGAACGAGGTATTGGGATACCGACGATCGAATCTCGGGCAAGTAACATATCGATTGACAAAGGGAATTGCATACGGGGTTGCTTGAATCCTCGACATCGTGGTTCATCCGATGAGATCATCGTGGAGCATGTGGGAGACAACATGGGTAACCAGATCCCGCTGTTGGTTATTGACCGGAGAGTCATCCCGGTCATGTCTGCCTGTCTCC
>NW_021302063.1:0-2193 GCF_002162155.2 Triticum dicoccoides
CAGGAAGTTATCGGGTCTGTTTGGTTCA
This sequence comes from Triticum dicoccoides, assembly GCF_002162155.2. Classification (NCBI taxonomy): domain Eukaryota; kingdom Viridiplantae; phylum Streptophyta; class Magnoliopsida; order Poales; family Poaceae; genus Triticum; species Triticum dicoccoides. Next base: position 29 of record NW_021302063.1, read on the forward strand.
GCGCCCCAAGCAACCCAGCCAAATATTTGGCTTTGACTTCAACATTGACCTCTATTTGGATCTTGTCCAATTTTGACGAGTGATTGGCAGTCGAATCCTCTCGCAATTATTTGGCACGCCAATATCGACATGGCGAGCACAAGAAGGATCCAAACGGACCCATCGTCTAGCTCCGCCACTGCATACTAGTATAGAATTTATCAAAAGAACACATTGTTAAGTTATCTTGCAACAATTCTACAATAAAAAGATTTAATTTATCAATTGCCGGTTCGAATGAACCCATAACCATCATTAGTTAGTTGGCTCCATTTATCAATTTTGAGTTCTGATTTGTATCACAGCTAAACCTTGAAGAAAAAAGAAACCACACTTTGAATTGAAAAGAGTAAATAGCATACAACTACTACTTTACACGCTAGGGTTTCAAGAAACTACCGGATTTTAATTTTTCTCAGATAACTACCAAGTGGGTGGTCGGCTGTTTTAAAAAACTCAAATCGTCAAGTGATTTAAAGTTGATCGCGGTTATGACAGGTCGGGCCCGCACCTAAACGAACCGTCTGGTTGATCGTTTGGTTGATCGTTGACTTACAAGGGGGGCCCACATGTTAGTGTCTGTACATCATATTCAAATAAAAAATTCTTCAATCCCCCTGGTTCTTTTCTAAATTTACAAATATGTCCTCACTTTTACAAAATAGCTCCTATAAACATTTCTAAAAAGCAATTGGGTCCCTGCTATTTTTCTGAAAAAGCAATCGGGTCCCTATAGTTTTTCCTAAAAAAGCGACCGGGTCCCTGTTCATGGCTGCCGCCATGCCACGCCATGCTCCATGCCGCCGCCACACACCTGCAAGACGCCCTCTCCTGCTCTTTGGCCGCAGAGATGACCTCTGCTGCCGCTCCTTGGAACGGAAGCAGGGACGACGGTGTGGAAGGGGTTGCTGAAGAAGCCAAGCAGCTGGGGCAGGTGGAGCACCTGGAAGCGACCGTGGAAGGCAGGGGACGAACGGACGGCGTGGAGGAAGGTGCGGCAGACGAGGGCGGCACGGACGAGGCTTGCGAGGGAGGGGAGGCGGAGGAAGATCTCGTGCATGAGATCGTCACCGATGGCAGCGATGGTGGTGGCCGTTGGTTCATGCTTCGCCGGCGGCAGAGGAGAGAGGGAGGCCGGAAGGGGTGTCGCCGGCTTGGGAGAGGACAGAGTCACCGGCTCTGGAGGAGGGTGCTCGTGCTCGAGAGAGAGAGAGTTCAGGGGAGGGAGAGAAAGAAAAGAGAAGGAAGAGACACTGACATGTGGGCTCCATTTGTAAGTTAGCTGTCAACCTAACGGTCAAATAGACAGTTCGTTTAGGTGCGGGCCCGACTTGTCATAATCATGATTAATCTTAAAGCACTCGCTGATTCGGGTTTTTTGAAACAGCCGACCACCCATTTAGTAGTTATCTAAGAAAAATTAAAATCCGGTAATTTTTTGGAACCCTAGCCTGTAAAGCAGTAGTTTTATACTATTTACTCAATTGAAAATGGAAGTCATACTTTAAATTGAAAAGATGTGAAGTTGATGAAGTTCCTGCCTCAGTGGCTCGGTCTGCCAGGTGCACTTGTTACTAGCTCCCGCCTCGCCGGCACACTACATCCTCTAGGATACAAGAAAACTTGTTTTAAGGATACGAGAGAATATTTCTTGAGAAAAGTGTTCACCTAGAAAATAGGAAAGAACAAGGCAGTTAGCTATGAGATCATGTAGTTGTACATTTTAGGCTTAGCCCTTAAACGTTCGCTATGGCCTTTCAATTGTTTTGCAAATACACTGAAGTATTCGGCTGCTGTACAGGGTGGTCCATGGACCATCCTATCCACCCTCCAAATACGCCACTGCGGAGCAGCCATCACCTGGGAAGGAGCGCACCGGAAGAAAATTATTTCACAGCAGTGCCGTTGCCGCTACCTCAACGCCACCGCCTAGAAGACCAAATCCTCCACCCAGATCCAAGAGGAGCCAGGCAACGAAAATGAAAACTCCTAGATCCATCACAATCAATGGAGAACCACCAAGCTGGGAGAAGATCAGAGGAGATTTTATTCACCACCGCCGCCATAACCGTCGGAGCCGATGGAAGCGACGGGGAACGCTAGCTACTAGAACGGAACCTACACCT
>NW_021302064.1:0-925 GCF_002162155.2 Triticum dicoccoides
TCTAGTTACATTGTGATGAATCGAACACCCATGGAATTCTGGTGTTGATCATGTTTTGCTCTAGGGAGAGGTTTAGTCAACGGATCTGCTACATTCAGGTCCGTATGTACTTTACAAATCTCTATGTCTCCATCTTGAACATTTTCACGAATGGAGTTGAAGCGACGCTTGATGTGCCTTGTCTTCTTGTGAAACCTGGGCTCCTTGGCAAGTGCAATAGCTCCAGTGTTGTCACAGAAGAGCTTGATCGGCCCCGACGCATTGGGTATGACTCCTAGGTCGGTGATAAACTCCTTCACCCATATTGCTTCATGTGCTGCCTCCGAGGCTGCCATGTACTCCGCTTCACATGTAGATCCCGCCACGACGCTTTGCTTGCAACTGCACCAGCTTACTGCCCCACCATTCAAAATATACACATATCCGGTTTGTGACTTAGAGTCATCCAGATCTGTGTCGAAGCTAGCGCCGACGTAACCCTTTACGACGAGCTCTTCGTCACCTCCATAAACGAGAAACATTTCCTTAGTCCTTTTCAGGTACTTCAGGATATTCTTGACCGCTGTCCAGTGTTCCTTGCCGGGATTACTTTGGTACCTTCCTACCAAACTTACGGCAAGGTTTACATCAGGTCTGGTACACAGCATGGCATACATAATAGAACCTATGGCTGAGGCATAGGGGATGACGCTCATCTCTTCTATATCTTCTGCCGTGGTCGGACATTGAGCTGAGCTCAATTTCACACCTTGTAACACAGGCAAGAACCCCTTCTTGGATTGATCCATATTGAACTTCTTCAATATCTTATCAAGGTATGTGCTTTGTGAAAGACCTATGAGGCGTCTCGATCTATCTCTATAGATTTTGATGCCTAATATATAAGCAGCTTCTCCAAGGTCCTTCATTGAAAAACTTTTATTCA
>NW_021302065.1:0-875 GCF_002162155.2 Triticum dicoccoides
TAAGACAAGGTCCTCTAGATTACGAAAAACTGTTTGCTTCGCCTCATGTGAGACGGACCCCGAGCTATTCTTCAATGGCGCACCGCGCGCACATATTTGGCGGCGAAGTAACTCGTTATCCTAAGGACGTCCCCGTCAAGCCCGTCGACAGCGTCACCCTTTTCCATCTCCCCGGCTGGACCTCGCCGAGTTTCCACCGTCGACGGCCTGCCGCCGCCGCATTCTGCTGCACGAAGGAGATCAACGACGGTTTAGACGTGCACGGGTGCAGCAGAGCAGATCGACCGACGGATCGGTTGACAACACGTACCGTCGCAGGCCGCGTGGCCGTGGTGGGGGGCGGCGGCGCTCGAGGTGCCCTGCGCCTCGCATTCGCAGGGCGAGACGGCGCTCGTGGCGCTGGTGCCGATCTCCTCCTCCGGACGAACGAGGAGCCAGCCGTCCAAGTTGGACGAGGGAGCCAACGGCGGCCTGCAGCGCTGCCGGCTCGACTCCTTGCAGTAGGCGATCGCGCTCGCGACGGCCTCCTCCCTCGCCCGGGCGGTGCCGTCCTCGCCGGCGGCGACCCTCCCGTCCGGCTTCGTCGCCCGGCCCTTCCGTCTCCCGCGCCCGTCTGGCCGCTCGTCCGCAGCACCGGCGCGCTGCAGATTTCTGGCGAACCTGCGCAGGCACCGCCTTAGCGCGTGGCCCTTCCGTGCGGCCGTGTCACCGCCCTCCCTCACCGGTGAGCGCGCGCTGTTCGACGAGCTGCTTCGGGCGCCGAGCAAGGAGGAGGAGGTGGACGACCTTGACGCCGGGGAGGAGCCCGGGTCGGAGGCCACCTTAGCGTCGCCAGGGCCGAACGCCGGCGACGAGGAGCTGCCCTGCTCAACGCT
>NW_021302066.1:0-2551 GCF_002162155.2 Triticum dicoccoides
AAGAAGGAAATGACGTGATGGATTTGCCGTGCCACATCCACATGAAGAAAGATGAGGAGGGTAAATTCATTTACCCGAAACATACCACTCGATAGTGTTGGCTCTTGATCCAGCAATTCCAGGGGAAATAACCCAAAGATAAGGAAAAGGAGTCGGACAAAGTTGTGGACAAGGAGGATAGTGATGATGGATATCCCCAGGTCAATTCCACTTTGGTGATTTTTGCTGACGTTGAGAGCAAAAGTCGATTGAAAGTTATCAACCGAGAAGTAAATATGGTTGCTCCGAAGACACCCAATTATCTGAGATGGTCTCAGACTGCCATCACATTCGACCAGTCCGATCACCCGACACACATAGCCACCCCTGGGAGGCAAGCTCTGGTGGTCGACCCAGTCGTCGAAGGCACTCGACTGACTAAAGTTTTGATGGACGGTGGCAGTAGCCTGAATATACTGTATGCAGAGACATTGAAAGGGATGGGCATTCCGATGTCCAGACTCAGTACCAGCAACATGAGTTTCCATGGAGTCATTCCTGGAAAAAAGGCTGCGTCACTCGGTCAGATTGCTCTTGACGTAGTTTTCGGTGATTCCAAAAATTACCACAAAGAAAAGTTGATATTTGAAGTTGTGGATTTCTAGAGTGCCTATCACGCTATTTTGGGCAGGCCAGCTTATGCACGTTTTATGGCTCGACCATGTTACGTGTACCTCAGGCCTGGCCCCAAAGGTGTGATCACTGTTACTGGCAATCGGAAGAAGGCGGAAGACTGCTTTCAGAAAGGATCAAAGATCACCGATGCTCAAATGGCAGCAGAAGAGTGGCAGGAACACCAGAAAAATGCAGACCCGAGTGATTTGTTGTGAGCTAAAAAGCCCGCTACGGAATCAACATTTCAGTCGTCTGGTGAGACGAAACCGATTCACATTCACCCGACCGACCCCAATGCTGCTTCGACAAATATCTCTACAACGCTCGACTCCAAATAGGAAGAAGCGCTCATCCAGTTCCTCCGTGAGAACTGGGACATCTTCGCATGGAAACCTTCTGACATGCCGGGTGTTCCCAGGGGGCTGGCTGAGCACCATCTACAAGTCGACTCAAAGGTGAAACCTGTTAAAGAACATCTTCGAACATCTTCGACGGTCCGCCGTCCAGAAAAGAAAGGCCATTGGCAAGGAGGTGGCTCGGCTCTTGGCTGCAGAGTTTATCCGAGAGATTTACCACTCCGAGTGGCTCGCCAATGTTGTCATGGTCCCCAAGAAGGAAAAGTCACTTCACATGTGCATTGACTTCAAACATATCAATCGGGCCTGCCCAAAAGATCATTTTCCTCTCCCCCGCATCGACCAAATAGTCGACTCGACTGCGGGATGTGAGCACCTGTCTTTCTTAGACGCTTATTCCGGTTACCATCAGATCCGTCTGTATGGACCCGATGAGATCAAAACAGCTTTCATCACCCCATTCGGGTGCTTCTGTTATGTCACCATGCCATTCGGCCTCAAGAATGCCGGCGCCATGTTCATGAGGATGATTCAGAAGTGTTTGCTCACTCAAATCAGTCAGAATGTGGAAGCATACATGGACGATATTGTGGTCAAGTCACGGAAAGGTTCCAACCTGCTGACTGATCTTGCAGAGACATTTTCCAACCTCAGGAGGTATGATACCAAGCTTAATCCATCAAAGTGCACATTCGGAGTTCCTGGCGGAAAGTTACTCGGTTTTCTCGTTTTCGAACGAGGAATCGACGCCAATCCAGAAAAAGTTGGCACTATACTCCGAATGAAACGTCCTGTGCGTGTGCACGATGTCCAGAAGCTTACTAGTTGCTTGGCCGCGTTAAGTCGATTCATCTCTCGTCTCGGTGAAAAGGCATTGCCTCTTTACCAATTAATGAAGAAGTCAGACAAAATTGAGTGGACTCCTGAAGCTGATGCAGCGTTTGCAGAGCTAAAAACCCTGGTTTCCACCCAGCCGGTGCTTGCTGCCCCGATCAGCAAAGAGCCTTTGCTGCTCTACATTGCAGCCACAGGACAAGTCGTTAGTACAGTACTTACGGTCGAGCGGGAAGAAGAAGGAAAAGCCTTTAAAGTCCAGCGCCCAGTGTATTATATTTCTGAAGTTTTGACCCCATCAAAGCAAACATACCCCCATTATCAGAAGCTTCTATATGGGATTTATATGACCACGAAGAAGGTTGCTCATTACTTCTCTGACCATTCCATTACAGTCATCAGTAACACTCCATTGTCAGAGATTTTGAACAACAGAGATGCAACCGGTCCAGTGGCGAAATGGGCGATTGAACTCCTTCCCCTAGATATCAGATTTGAGGCAAAGAAAGCCATCAAGTCCCAAGCAATAGCAGATTTCATCGCTGAGTGGATCGAACAGCAACTGCCGACTCAAGTTCACTCGGAGCACTGGACCATGTTATTTGATGGTTCTAAGATGCTGAATGGATTCGGTGCTGGGGTAGTGTTGGTTTCCCCCCGAGGAGATAAGCTCAGATATGTGCTCCAGATTCACTTTGATTCCTCCA
>NW_021302067.1:0-1101 GCF_002162155.2 Triticum dicoccoides
TATACTGGAAATCACTCCGGGACACCAAATCAGTGAGTAATAGTCCATGAAACGGGCCAGAATCGGCCAAAACTATGAGTGTTGATGACCGACAGATAAGCGCACGTTGGTGTTAAACAACCATGGAAATCTCTTCGGGACCTAAAAACGGTGAGTAATAGTCCAAGAAACGGGCCAGAATCGGCCAAAACTATGAGTGTTGATGACCGACACATAAGCGCATGTTGGGGTTCAACAACTATGGAAATCACTTTGGGACCCCAAAACAGTGAGTAATAGCCCACGAAACGGGCCAGAATCGGCCAAAACTGTGAGTGTTGATGACCGACACATAAGCGTAACTTGGGGTTCAACAACTAGGGAAATCGCTCTAAGACCCCAAAACGGTGAGTAATAGTCCAAGAAATGGGCCAAAATCGGCCAAAACTGCGATTGTTGATGACCGACACGTAAGCGCACCTTGGGGTTCAACAACCATGGATATCGCTTCGGAACCCCAAAATGCTGAGTAATAGTCCACGAAACAGGTCAGATCGAAAAACCCCGCGAGTGTTGATGACTGACACGTAAACGCGCCCGGAGTTCGTTAACCATGGAAATCGCTTCGGGACCCGAAAACAGTGAGTAATAGTACATGAAACGGGCCAGAATTGGCCAAAACTATGAGTCTTCGTGACCGACACATAAGCCAACTTGGGGTTCAACAACTATGGAAATCGCTTCGGGCCCCAAAACGGTGAGTAATAGTCCAAGAAACGGGCCAGAATCGGCCAAAAATGTGAGTGTTAATGACCGACACATAAGCACACCTTGGGGTTCAACAACTATGGATATAACTCCGGGACCCCAAAATAGTGAATAATAGTCCACGAAACGGACCAGAATCAGCCAAAACTATGAGTGTTGATGACCGACACATAAGCGCACCTTGGGGTTAAACAACTATGGAAATCGCTTCGGGACCCAAAAACGATGAGTAATAGTCCAAGAAACGGGCCAGAGTCGGCCAAAACTATGAGTGTTGATGACCGACACATAAGTGCACGTTGGGGTTCATAAACTACGGAAATCGCTTCGGGACCCCAAAACAGTGAGTAATAG
>NW_021302068.1:0-1766 GCF_002162155.2 Triticum dicoccoides
GGGGGGGTCCTGCCGTGGTCAAAGTGGGTCAGACCCACCGGCGACGTGACGCCGGCGAGGCCCGAGACGGCGGCGCGATGCGGGATCGCGCTACAGGGCACGGGCGAGGCCGTTCTTGGGCTCGTTGGAGAGCTCTTGCTCCCGCGCGTCGAACGGTGGTGGTGGCCGTGCCTGAGGTGGCCGGAGTCGACGGCGGCGAGCTCGGCTGCGGCTGCCGGAGTTCGGTCGTGCACGGAAACGGGGTTGGAGCTCGAAGGCGAGCGAAGCGAGGCGCTAGGGATGCTCTATGGAGCCTTACGAACTCGTTGGACTCGCCGGGGTGACCAAATGGTCACCGGAGCTGCGTCGACGGCGAGCTCGGCGACGGCGGAGGTTCGGCCGTGGTGGGGAGGAGGCTACGGTGAGGGAACGAGGGGGAGAAGAGGGGAAACGGTGGCGTAGCTCACCGCGGTTGCAGTGGGCGTCGAAGCGGGCTCGGGGACGCGCTGGAGACGGCGAATCGACGGCGACGGTGGTCGGAGCCCGAGGAGGGGAACGGCGACATGACGGCGATGCAGGGCTTCCGGAGACCCGTGGAACGGTGGGGAGGAAGAGGAGGTCGAGGCAGAGCTCCTGAGCTAGTCGGGGGAGCGAGGGGTGGCCGGAGTCGGCTGCTATGGCGAACGGCGGCGACGGTGGTGTTCGGCCGTGTGAGAGAGAGAGCGAGGGAGAGGAGGGGAGAGCCGGGGGAGAGTGAGAGAGAGCAGGGGCGAGGCGTGGCGTCGTCCAGGGGCATCGAGGCGAGGAGGGGAGGGCAGGCAGGCAGGGAGAGAGGTGGCGTGGCGCCGTGGCGCGCGCGCGCGCCGGCCACACTCCCCTCCCTCTGTCGGGACGAAGACGACAGAGGAGGGAAGCGGGCTGGGCCGCCTGCTGGCTGGGCCGGCCAGCTGGCTGGGCTGCACAGGGAGGAGCCCAGGTAAGCTTCTCCCTTTTATTTTTTTTTCTGTTTTTCTAATTTCTGACATTTGTTCTGATTTAAATAATACATTAAATCATTTATTTAACTTATGCCAATTTTTGCAGGGGCTAGATATATTATTCCAGAGCTCCTTTAGAAATGGCATAATATTTGGACCATATTTCATATATATAGAAATATATTTCCAATGCAAATATTTATGCATTAATTCCAAATGCCCAAAATAAATGTCCATGAGCCACTAAAAATATTGGTTTGATTTTTATCTCTGTCCAATATTTTCAGAGAGCAACATGAGCATTTTCTTGGACCCTTTTGGAGAAATTTTTATTTGGGTCATTTTCAAAATGATTCTGAGGGTTTCACAGATCCCCATTTCAAGTTAAATGGAATTTTAAACATGATGCACACACTCTAATGCATGACTAGCTAGGGTGTGACAACTCACCCCCACTCAAAAGAATCTCGTCCCGAGATTTGGGTTCCTCCGGAAAGAAGGCGGGGTACTCGAGTCGAAGACGATCCTCCCTTTCCCAAGTTGCTTCATCCTCAGAATGGTGCGACCATTGTACTTTGAGGAACTTGATGTTCTGACGTCGAGTGGTACGTTCGGCCTGATCGAGGATACGAATGGGGTACTCTCGATATGTAAGATTATCCTGGAGATCAAGCGTTTCGTGGTCCACTCCACGGATAGGATCCGAGAAGCAACGCCTGAGTTGAGAAACGTGGAAGACATCGTGGACCCTGGAGAGGTGCGGAGGTAGTTCCAACTGGTAGGCAACTTCCCCTCGTTTGGCGAGAATGC
>NW_021302069.1:0-1818 GCF_002162155.2 Triticum dicoccoides
TGGGGCGGGTCTATGCCGACGGCCTAGCTGTCGGCTTAGGTTGAAACTATGCCGACGGCTAGACCGTCGGCATAGACCTGCCACGTGGCAGCCACAGGGAGCTCCTGGAGCAGGCCTATGCCGACGGCTAAGCCGTCGGCATAGACCTGCCACGTGGCAGCCACTGGGAGCTCACGGCAGCTCTATGCCGACGGCCTAGCCGTCGGCATAGTTTCTGTCTGTTTTTTTTTCTTTTTTCTGTTTTGTTTCAGCTCAATTCATTTGAATATATACATCACACAACAAATATATGCATCACATAACAGCTGGCCCAGCAGCATCACACAACAAATTCATCATCACACATCATAAGAAAGCATCGCAAAGCATAAACATATAAGTATCATCACCACCAAGCATAAGAATCTCACAAACAACAATAAGAAACGTCACAAGCATATAAGTATCATCACCACCAAGACCGCCACAATGTGACCCAAAGGCTTAAGCGCCAGGACGTCGAGCACCACGGAGGTCGTCACCGCCAAGACCCCCGAAGCCCAGGTCGTCACTGCTAGCGGCAGCGCTACCGCCAAGACCGCCTCCTCCTCCGCCTCCGCCTCCGTGGATTGGAGTGGTCGAGCTCCATGTCTCCGGAGTGCTACGAAGACCACCGCCAACGGTAGATCCACCTGTTCCCTGGATGTTGAAAAGACATATGCACAGGATATATGACTGTGTTGAAAGGCATGACATGCTTTGGGTGAATAGATTGGGGATGAACTAACCGGCGAGGGGCCAGCGTTCTGTGCCACAAACTCCTCAAAGCTCATCAGCACTGGTTGTGCTGGAGGGCATTATGCTGGAGGGAACTGAGGACACCTGCCGGCCGCCATATCCTGAAAAGCCTGCTGCATTTGGCTATCCCTCTGCACTTGGTGTTCATAAAGCCTCTGATGCCACGCCATGGTCTCCTGGCGTGTGTACTCCATGTAGGCCTACGGTATGACATGATGGAACTCATAAAACTACTAAATGCGGAAAATGAAGTGAGAAATAAAGATAAGAGGGAAAATACTTACAGATTGTTGCTCCTGAAAGAGGGAATGTGTACTAGTCACTGGCTGGCTCGTGCGCTGGCTCAGGCTCGGGTCGATCCGACGAAGCTGTGTGTAGGAGATACTAGGAGTGATCACAGCATCGAGAACCGCCTCCCGACCGTGCTCCTTGGGCCCCATCCTCACCACCGCCATGTCGTCCAGAGGCGCCGCAATGGGGTCAGGTGTGTCAGGATGTAACTCCAGATACGCTTCGGAGTAGGCCTTCTTCCTCCCTGCGGTCTTCTTGCCGTAGTACTTGGGCTCGCCAGGCTTGGGGTCCTTCCGTGTATGGGCGATCTCCCACGCCTGCATGTGTGAGAGCGGCCGCTTCAGTTTCTCCTCCTGCACCACCAAACAGAGGTTAGTCATACATAAGAAAGTGATGGTAAATAGAAGAAGAAGAATGTTTAATGGGGTTAGTCATACATTAACTGCCTTGTGGAGATAGTGGTTTCGGTTTCCCTGAGCATGTACTCCCTCCGTCTCGGTTAGCCTTATTTTTGGTTCTCATAGCCGCCCAGGCTCCAGCCTCATCACACCAAAGATCCACCAATGCCGCCCAGGACTCGTCTTTTCCATAACACCAATTTGGACACACCTACATAATAAAAGCATAATGGCATGTAGGTGTGTCCAAATTGGTGTTATGGAAGCCTAAAGCATAAAGCATAATGTACCACAAGGTAATGAAAGCATAATGAAAGCATAATATATGAATGCACGGGGTCGGGGCGGGGCG
>NW_021302069.1:2488-3477 GCF_002162155.2 Triticum dicoccoides
GTGGCAGGCTCGGGGCGGGCGGCGGAGGTGGTGGGCGGCGGCGCGGGTGGGCGGCGGCACGGGTGTGGGTCGGGGAGGAAGAGGGAGATGGAATGGGTGTTGCGGGGGCGAACCGCAAGGGGATAAGGCCGGCCCTATGCCGACGGCCTGGCCGTCGGCATAGGCCCGCCACTTTGCCACGTCATCGATCCGTGGACATGTGTGTTTCTATGCCGACGGCAAGGCCGTCGGCATAGAGAGGAGGCCTATGCCAACGGCTATGCCGTAGGCATAGATGGCAACTGCTTTTTAAAAAAAAATAGTCCCACCCCACCGAGGGAAAAGCAATTTGACCTGTATGAGGGCCCGGTGCGACGCTCCGGTGGCATTGCTACCCCCCAGTGCCCCCATCCCGCCTAACCCTATAGCGTTTGGCCACGGGATCTACCCCTTTGACTTTGCACGGACGGGTTTTGACCAGTGGACCTCCCCACCCAGTTGTGTTAGGTCAGCCCATAGGAACACTTTGGAGCAACATCCGGGCCAGGCCCACAGCAAGATCCCCTCCGTGTAGACCCCACGCGTCCGTTTCCCCCTCCAGGTGCCGGCGGCAACGCCGTCCGTGAGGGGGGCACACCCCGGACACGCGTGCCGGGCGTTTGCAACCGCCACAACACTTCCAGACTTGTGAGAGGCCGCCGGCGCAAGATTTGGCGGCATGCTAGCCCCCGGAGGCCGCCGGCCACAACCGTAGACGCGCGAAGGGCAATCCGCGTAGAGGGAATTTTTCGGATACTTCTCCATCACCAAAAATTATGAAAAAATACCATCGTTCCTATAGCACATGTGCCCACGTCGTGCAAAAAAAATAATGATTTTATCGCACTCCGAGTATTTAGTAATATTGACGCCGCATCGTTACCGCAGAACATCTAACCGTGTCATCGCCGTCCGTGAGGGGGGCCACGCCCCGGAGACGCGTCCCGCCTCTTCGGACATGCCACCACACC
>NW_021302069.1:3620-4833 GCF_002162155.2 Triticum dicoccoides
CGTCCCGCCTAACCCTGTAGCGTTTGACCACGGGATCTACCCCTTTGACTTCGCACGGACGGGCTTTGACCAGTGGACCTCCCCACCCGGTTGTGTTAGGTCAGCCCATAGGAACACTTTGGAGCAACATCCGGGCCGCCGGCGCAAGCTTTGGCGCAAGATAGTTTGGTTAAATTGCATTGCTTGTAGGTCCAGTTAACATGGATGCTTATGATGCAAGAGCAACAGCAAAAGTGAAAATTTGGCACAAATAGGTAGTTGTGTAACTAAAATAGGTAGGAGGAGAGATTGCTCTTATGTCACAAAAAAGAAGTTGTATCAAACCTTTTATGTCGGATCTAGAACAAACCAATCGGTATCGCCATCATACAGCCCAACCGTGGCTCGTGATGCATATATATGCATATCAAATGCACAGTTGGACGTATGATGGCGAATCCGAATGATTTGTATTCAGTCGATGAACTGGTAGATGTATGCAGTCGATGAACTGGTAGATGTATGTAGTCGATGAACTGAAAGACTTATGCAGGGAAGGCGAGAGGTGGGCTATATATAGGGTCGTCTGGCTCACAAAGTGATTGTGGTAGTTTCGATCCAACGACTCACATGAGCTAGGAAGAAACACACCCTTGATCCAACGACTCGCAAGAGCTAGAAAGAAACACACGATCCGTGTGATTCTTCCTGATTGGTGGGATGCACATTACTACCCACTCCGGACTCCGAAACCCTGATACTCGGAAAGAGTTTGTCCAGTTTGTACACGAAGTGCGTCCAGTTTTTGCCGTGACCCTCTCTACTCTTTCGCGCATGCTATGCGGGTGATATGATGATACCGTGTGATGTTTCGGTGGCATAGCTACACCCCAAAGGCCACCCCGAATCCGAGTTGACCAGTAGATCTAGCCCTTTGACTTTCGCCAGACGGGCTTTGACCGGTGGACTCTTCCACCTGGTTGCGATAAGTCAGCCTGTAGGAACATCCCCGAACACGGTCTGGACCCAACCCAACACTAGATTGCCTCCGGTTCCACCGCACCCGCACCATCCCCCCTCTAAGTGACGGTTGCTCTGCCTTCCGTGGAGGGGGGCCACACCACGGAGCCCCAAGACGGGCGTCTACACATGCCAGAACACTTTCACAGATGCATCAGGACCCGTGCGATGTTTCAGTGGCATAGCTATACCCCGAAGGCCACCCCAAATCCTA
>NW_021302070.1:0-829 GCF_002162155.2 Triticum dicoccoides
CCCAGCGCCGCCACACGCAACACAAACACACACACGCATCGTCCCAGGGAGATGGGCGCCCCTATTCGATTCCCTCCTCCTGCACGCCCGCGGCCGATGCAAGGCGCCGCCGGCGCCCCTCCTCCCGGACTCGTCCGCGCCCCTCCTCTCCCTTGCGTGGCGCCCACCTGAAGCCGTGCCCTCGTCCCCGTCGCCTCAACCACGCCTCCCTCGCCGGACCACCTCAACGGCCTACCTCCTCGCCGCCCCGTCATCGCCGCCTCGACCCCGACTCCGTCGCCCGAAGCCGTCCCGGAGCGCCTTCGCTGGACCTCCCCGCCGGAATGCCTCCCCACCGTCGCTCGTCCCCATCCTCCTCCTCGCCGGACGCCATCGAGCCACGCCGCCCCTTCCCTGCATCGAACGTGAGCACCGCCCCATGCTCCCTCTCCCCCCGTACTGAACGCGTCGCACTCGTCGTGGCCCTACTCGGCGTCCTTGCCTCCACCCACGCCCACGAGCGCTCGCCCTCGTCGCGCTCACTGCGGCCTTGTCCCGCCCGCGCCCATACATCGCGCCTACACGCCGCTCACCCGCGTGTGCGCGGCCTCGCCTCACCGGCGATGCAGCCTCGCTGGTCCGCGCCCCCTGACCACCAGTCGCGCCGGCCCCCTTCCTTCCCCACTGGCCGCGTCGGGCGCCGGCGCCCACGCGCCCGCTCCGGCCCCATTCCGGCCTTGCCTCGTTACCGGGCAGGGCTGCGGCTTCGCCCGCACCCGCCTGCCTGTATGCCCGTTAAGGCCCTGTGCCTATGACCAGTGGGCCCGGCCCTAGAACGTTAACAAAAAAA
>NW_021302071.1:0-1028 GCF_002162155.2 Triticum dicoccoides
CGTGGACTATCTCGCAAGGCTGAAGGCCGCCACATCTCGCATCGACTCGACGCTCTGGCCTGAGGAGACACTTCAGAATGACCTTGAGTCGCTGATGGCCCGCTTGAACACGATCCCTGGTCGAGTGCAGGAGTGGAAGAAGTCCTCGGCTCGGTGTGGTGCAGATGTCGCTCTGTGTCTGGCCCGAGTCCACTGCAAAGATGCGCGAGAAGAGAAGCTGGCGGCCCTTCGGGTGGCCAATACCAAGAAGCACGACTTCAGATCCTTTATGGAAACTTTCCTTGCAGCTGCCACTCGGATCGCCGACGGGATTGACCTTGATGAATTTGTTGCACCTTCCAGCCCTCCACAGGAGGGGTAAAAAACTTCTTCTAGCTCGACGCTTTAAATTTGCCTCGGTATGCCGAGTGGAATTGTAACCGACAAACCTTAACAGGCTTGACGCCTGAGCACTTTCGGTTCCTTTAGATATCAATTCAAACTTGAATTTGGTGCTTGAATACGATTGCCTTCGGCTCGGAATGTCTTTTGCAGGTTCAAAGCAAGGTGCCTGTGCTGCAATCGACTTATTCTTTAGTCCACTTAGACGAGCACTGGGCTGCAGCTAAGCCCCCGAGTGAGAGGGTTGCTCTTCACTCGGTAGGATTTTGTAACTTAGGCGAGCACAGGGCCGCAGCTAAGCCCCCGAGTGAGAGGATTGCTCTTCACTTGGTAGGATTTTCACAACTTAGGCGAGTGCTTGGACTGCAGCTAAGCCTTCGAGTGAGAGGGTTGCTCTACCACTCGGTAGGATTTTTATAACTTAGGCGAGTGCTTGGACTGCAGCTAAGCCTCCGAGTGGAAGGCTGGCTTACCACTCGGTAGGATTTTTATAACTTAGGCGAGCACGAGGCTGCAGCTAAGCCTCCGAGTGGAAGGCTGGCTTACCACTCGGTAGGATTTTTACAACTTAGGCGAGTGCTTGGACTGCAGCTAAGCCTCCGAGTGGAAGGCTGGCTTACCACTCGGTAGGATTTTTATAACTTAGG
>NW_021302072.1:0-1017 GCF_002162155.2 Triticum dicoccoides
GTAACAAGAAAATAAAGTTTCTACGATCTGATCGTGGAGGAGAATATTTGAGTTACGAGTTTGGTGTACATTTGAAAAACTGTGGAATAGTTTCGCAACTCACGCCACCCGGAACACCACAGCGTAATGGTGTGTCCGAATGTCGTAATCGTACTTTACTAGATATGGTGCGATCTATGATGTCTCTTACTGATTTACCGCTATCATTTTGGGGATATGCTTTAGAGACGGCCGCATTCACGTTAAATAGGGCACCATCAAAATCCGTTGAGACGACGCCTTATGAACTGTGGTTTGGCAAGAAACCAAAGTTGTCGTTTCTTAAAGTTTGGGGCTGCGATGCTTATGTGAAAAAGCTTTAACCTGATAAGCTCGAACCCAAATCGGAGAAATGTGTCTTCATAGGATACCCAAAGGAAACTGTTGGGTACACCTTCTATCACAGATCCGAAGGCAAAACATTCGTTGCTAAGAATGGATCATTTCTAGAGAAGGAGTTTCTCCCGAAAGAAGTGAGTGGGAGGAAAGTAGAACTTGACGAGGTAACTGTACCTGCTCCCTTACTGGAAAGTAGTTCATCACAGAAAACTGTTTCAGTGACACCTACACCAGTTAGTGAGGAAGCCAATGATAATGATCATGAAACTTCAGATCAAGATACTACTGAACCGCGTAGATCAACCAGAGTAAGATCCGCACCAGAGTGGTACGGTAATCCTGTTCTGGAGGTCATGCTACTAGATCATGATGAACCTACAAACTATGAAGAAGCGATGGTGAGCCCAGATTCCGTAAAGTGGCTTGAAGCCATGAAATCTGAGATGGGATCCATGTATGAGAACAAAGTATGGACTTTGGTTGACTTGCCCGATGATCGGCAAGCAATTGAGAATAAATGGATTTTTAAGAAGAAGACTGACGCTGATGGTAATGTTACTGTCTACAAAGCTCGACTTGTCGCAAAAGGTTTTCGGCAAGTTCAAGGAATTGACTACGATGAGACCTTCTCACCCGTAG
>NW_021302073.1:0-1997 GCF_002162155.2 Triticum dicoccoides
GCCCTGTAGAAAAGCGATCACCGGGTTGTCTGTGGAACTTGGAAGGGTGTGTTTTATTAAGTATCCGGTTCTAGTTGTCATAAGGTCAAGGTACAACTCCAAGTCGTCCTGTTACCGAAGATCACGGCTATTCGAATAGATTAACTTCCCTGCAGGGGTGCACCACATAGCCCAACACGCTTGATCCCATTTGGCCGGACACACTTTCCTGGGTCATGCCCGGCCGCGGAAGATCAATACGTCGCAGCCCCACCTAGGCAAAACAGAGAGGCCAGCACGCCGGTCTAAACCTAAGCGCACAGGGGTCTGGGCCCATCGCCCATAGCACACCTGCACGTTGCGAGGGCGGCCGGAAGCAGACCTAGCCTAGTAGGCGTTCCAGTCCAATCCGGCGCGCGCCACTCCGTCGCTGACGTCTGAAGTGCTTCGGCTGATACCACGACGTTGGGTTACCCATAACTACTCCCACGTAGATGGTTAGTGCGTATAGGCTCGTAGCCAACTCAGATCAAATACCAAGATCTCGTTAAGCGTGTTAAGTATCCGCGAACGCCGAACAGGGCCAGGCCCACCTCTCTCCTAGGCGGTCTCAACCTGCCCTGTCGCCCCGCCACAAAGTAACAGTGGGGGGCCGCCGGGAACCCAGGCCCACCTCTACCGGGATGGAGCCACCTGCCCCTTCAGCCCCCATCTCCAAACAGTATCACCAGTAATGTAACAGTGTAAAGTATATAGTATATGCCCGTGATCACCTCCCGAAGTGATCACAGCCCAGTAGTATAGCATGGCAGACGGACAAGAGTGTAGGGTCACTGATGGAACACTAGCATCCTATACTAAGCATTTAGGATTGCGGGTAAGGTATCAATGACTGTAGCAGCAATGACAGGCTATGCATCAGAATAGGATTAACGGAAAGCAGTAACATGCTACACTACTCTAATGAAAGCAGTATAGAGAAGAGTAGGCGATATCTGGTGATCAAAGGGGGGGCTTGCCTGGTTGCTCTGGCAAGAGAGAGGGGTCGTCAACTCCGTAGTCGAGCTGGGCAGCAGCAGCGTCGGTCTCGGTGTCTAGCGAGAGAAGAGGGGGAAGAAACAATAAATATAATGCAAGCAAATGCATGACGATGCATGACATGACAAAGCGTGATGCTAGGTGTGCCCTAACGCGGTACGAGGTGGTACCGGTGAAGGGGGGAAACATCCGGGAAATTATCCCCGGTGTTTCGCGTTTTCGGACAGACGAACTGGAGGGGGAAAGTTGCGTGTTTGCGATGCTAGGGATGCGTGGCGGATGAACGGGCCGCATATCCGAATTCGTCTCGTCGTTCTGAGCAATTTTCATGTACAAAGTTTCTCCATCCGAGTTACAGATTATTTTATTTGATTTTTCAAAGTTTTATTCATTTTCTGAAATTATTACTAATTCAAAATTAATAGACAAAATGCTATGGGTACCCAGCCCTGTGTACACAGAATGTACACAGAGGCTGACAAGTGGGCCAGGGGGACCCAGTTGACCACTCAGCGTTTGACTGGTCAACAGGGGTGGGACCCCCGTGTCATTGACTGTTTTAGTTAATTAGGGATTAGGCTAATCAAACTACTGTTCAATTAAACTAACAGATTAATTAGTTTAATTAACTAGGATTAATTAACTTACTTAATTTAATTAATTAATTAATTAAGTTTATTTATTTTTAATAATTATTATTTTTTTTAAAAAAATCCTCTCTTTTTTTTAAATCTTTTTTTTTGTTCTGGGCGGGGGCCCCGTTCGTCATAGGGCCAGGGGGGCCTTGCGGGCGCTGGGTGTAGGCCGCGGGCGCCACCCGTTAACGGGCGAACTCGGGCGGCCGCCGCAGGCGCGCGCGCCAGCGCCGGCGAGGCGGGCTGGGCGTCGGCTGCAGGCGAGAGGGGAGGCGGGCCACGGCAGGGCGTGGCCGGCGGCGCGGCAGCGTCCACGGCGCCGGACCGGGAAGGCGTGGGCGTCGG
>NW_021302074.1:0-1245 GCF_002162155.2 Triticum dicoccoides
CAAGATGGCAAACCTGTTGCATACTTTTCTGAAAAATTGAGTGGGCCTAGTCTGAATTATTCTACTTATGATAAAGAATTATATGCTCTTGTTCGGACTTTAGAAACATGGCAACATTATTTATGGCCCAAAGAATTTGTTATACATTCTGATCATGAATCTTTGAAACATATTAAAAGTCAAGCTAAACTGAATCGTAGACATGCTAAATGGGTTGAATTCATTGAGACTTTCCCTTATGTCATTAAACACAAGAAGGGAAAAGAAAATGTTATTGCTGATGCATTGTCTCGTCGCTATACTATGCTTTCACAACTTGACTTCAAAATATTTGGTTTGGAGACCATCAAAGATCAATATGTGTATGATGCTGATTTTAAAGATGTAATGCAGAATTGTAAAGAAGGAAGAATGTGGAACAAGTTTGTCATCAACGGTGGATTTGTGTTTCGTGCTAACAAGCTATGCATTCCAGCTAGCTCCGTTCGTCTTTTGTTGTTGCAGGAGGCGCATGGAGGAGGATTAATGGGACACTTTGGCGTGAAGAAGACGGAGGACGTACTTGCTACACATTTCTTTTGGCCAAAGTTGAGACGGGATGTTGAGCGTTTTATTGCTCGATGCACTACATGTCAAAAAGCTAAGTCACGACTCAATCCTCATGGTTTATATATGCCTTTGCCTGTACCTAGTGTTCCTTGGGAGGATATATCTATGGACTTTGTTTTAGGTTTACCTCGAACAAAGAAGGGGAGGGATAGCATATTTGTTGTCGTGGATAGATTCTCGAAAATGGCACACTTTATACCATGTCATAAAAGGGATGATGCTGTTAATGTTGCTGATTTGTTCTTTCGTGAAATTATTCGCTTGCATGGTGTGCCAAATACTATTGTTTCAGATCATGATACTAAATTTCTTAGCCACTTTTGGAGATGTTTATGGGCTAAGTTGGGGACTAAACTGCTTTTTAGTACTACTTGTCACCCCCAAACTGATGGACAAACTGAAGTAGTCAATAGAACGTTGTCTACTATGCTTAGGGCTGTTTTGAAGAATAATAAGAAAATGTGGGAGGAATGCTTGCCTCATATTGAATTTGCTTATAATCGTTCATTGCATTCTACTACTAAGATGTGCCCTTTTGAAGTTGTGTATGGTTTCCTACCTCGTGCACCTATTGATTTGTTGCCTCTTCCATCTTCGGAGAAGGTTAATTTTGATGCTAAACAACGTGCTGAATTG
>NW_021302075.1:0-2844 GCF_002162155.2 Triticum dicoccoides
AGAAATGATGGTGTAATAAAATGAAATTGTGAATATTATTGCTTACGCACTTCATATTGTCTTCTAGAGTAGCCCCGCTTGTTTTTCAAAGTCGCGGTGTGGATGAACTCGCACACGTAGTATCCACGGAAATCATTCCCTTCCTCCTGCCACAAGCACTTTACGAGAAATAGAGGTCAATCAAACTGATAATGAAGCATTATAAATGGCATTGATGAAAGTATAGCTATAGAATCAACGGGAGATGCGCGCAACTAGCTAGCCAGTAGTACTTACTTTCGGGTATTTATATCGCAGCTCCTTCGGCAGTCCCGGAGCTTCTGCGGTGAACTGTTTCCAAACCCTGCAAGACAAAGAAAATAATTATTATTACTTGAGACCCTTGTAAAGCAGGTGGGTGTGGAGGATTTTCCGGTCAGAGTAAGACTTCGTATTCCCACATATAGGGCATGGACAACACATAAAACCATTCTGTTTGTTTGCCTCGGCCACTTCGAGAAAATCATGCACGCCCTTAATGTACTCGGAGGTGTGTCTTAAACCGTACATCCATTGTCGGTTCATCTGCGTGCATTATATATAATTAAGTGTGTCAAAAATCATTACAGAACATCATGAATAGATAATTAAGTGACCAAATTAATAGAAGTTCATCATCACATTAAAAGCAAAGTACATACATAGTTCTCATCTAACAACATAAAGCTCTGCAGAGCATCTAAATTAATTAAACCATACACTGAAACTATGTAAAACATTTCAATGTGAAAACAAATGCGATCATAATCGCAACCAATGTTACAACTGATCCAACGGCATAATGATACCAAGCCTCGGTATGAATGGCATATTTTCTAATCTTTCTAATCTTCAAGCGCATTGCATCCATCTTGATCTTGTGATCATCTACGACATCCGCAACATGCAACTCCAATATCATCTTCTCCTCCTCAATTTTTCTAATTTTTTCCTTCAACAAATTGTTTTCTTCTTCAACTAAATTTAACCTCTCGACAATAGGGTCGGTTGGAATTTCCGGTTCAACAACCTCCTAGATAAATAAAATCTATGTCACGTTGGTCGGCATAATTGTCATAAACAATAAATGAACCAATAGTTATGAAAAGATAATATATACCACATCTGAGTCATAGACAGGACGAGGGCCGACGGAGACGGATACCAAAACCATCGCACTATATAAGATGCAATAATAAAAGTAAGAAAATTATACAAGTATCTATATAAACATACAAGTAAGAGTTTTTTTTCCTTTCAGAAAGAAGATAAGAACAAGCGGCTCACCACGGTGGTGCCGGCGACGAGATCGGCGCGGGCGATCGACGGCGGTGAAGACGGGGACGGGGCGTGACGGACCGCTAAACCTAGACAAATATTGAGAAAAATGGAGCTTGGATGTGGAGCTTGGAGAGGAGAAAGCTTAAGTAGTGTGGCTCGGGCATTCCATCGAACACCTCGTGTGCATAGGAGTTGAGCTAGAGCACCACGAAGCTCTCTCCTCGCCGGCCACGAAAAACAGAGCAGTGAGAGTGCTCTGCTCGCGGGGTATATATAGGCAATTAATTGGTCCCGGTTCGTGGCTTGAACCGGGACTAAAGGGGAGCCTTTGGTCCCGGTTCATTCCCCCAACCGGGACCAATGGTGGTGGGCCAGGAGCAAGGCACATTGGTCCCGGTTCGTCCCACCAACCGGGACCAAAAGGTCAAGACGAACCGGGACCAATGGCCCACGTGGCCCGGCCGGCCCCCGGGGCTTACGAACCGGGTCCAATGCCCCCATTGGTCCCGGTTCTGGATTGAACCGGGACTAATGGGCTAACCCGGCCTGGACCATTGCCCTCTTTTCTACTAGTGATTACTCCCACATTAAAATTTTAGATTGAGTTGGACTAGTATTGCCTTATGACACATTCGGATCTGCTGTTTAATTATGCAAAAAGAGAATGAAAGCATAATATGGGTGATATGAATGTGTGAGCCATCTCTACAAAAAAAATATAATTTTCTCATCGTTGTCCCATGTTTATGGTTTTGCCATCTCTCTAAAAAAATGATCAAGTTTTGGTTTACTGGATCCACCTTGAAATTTATGCAGTCCTGCGGGAGTACGCAAACTGGTCAACACTCCGCGTGTGTGACATGGCGGTGATTGTGGCTTCAGGTAGAATTTGTGAAGCTAGACAGTGGCTATGACCATTTGTTCTTTTTGTTTATTAATAGATGATGGTTTAAACATTATTTACAGACTTTGAACAGTATAATATTGTGACATAGGCGGGTTGTAAGAGATGTCACATCAGATATTTTTCTCTAGTTAAAGGAGAGAGGAGAGACTACCTCCATCCGAAAATATAAGACGTTTTTGTACTATTTTTGTATCTGTGTTGAGTCAAATTATGAAATGTTGCGTGGTCAAACTGATGATGACACTTTCACATTATCGGGCTAAAAATATTTTATATTCAGTGTTCAAAGCTAGAGAAGTTTGACCGCAGAATATATTTGGAGGGGATGATTTTATTGAATATTATTCTACTTTAAGTCCAGACACCATACTTCTCAGTAACAGTGTGCCAAGGTTACAGTTTCACCCTAATACAAGAAAGCTTGGGAAGCTGCATGAGGCAGAAACGTGCAAGAACCATTAACCGTTCATCCCAAAAAGATCACCAAGTGTGAAGATTCAAATCTGCAGTCACATTCTAATTATATACTTAAATTTTGGATAAAGAACATCTGCAATATCACCAAATTCTTCATATATTCTCATGATATATGTAGCTTACAGAAGCAAAGGAGCACAACATCAGTAAGAATTCAATAT
>NW_021302076.1:0-2427 GCF_002162155.2 Triticum dicoccoides
GCCTCCAGTAGGCTACAAACACCAGAAACTACTTGCAACTCCTGGACAGAGGACTAGGGTGAATAAGAAGTCGAGCGGGGTCATATTTCAGGGCCCAATGCATGGTAGTAGCTGTATCTTAAATCACACATACAGATCTCAGTGCTTAAGGTCGGCTTCAATGAAACAACCCACCATGTACTCCTACATGGCCTCTCATCGATACCTTTACCAAATCGTGTTCACCACATCACTCTCATTACCGACATGATCATTTCACTCTAGCCCATCACCCAGATGAACCAGACCTGACACGACTCTACGCATAGCAGGCATAGCAAGGTAGGAACAACACATACATATGGCTCAAACAACTCCTACACATGCTAGTGGGCTTCATCTAGTTACTGTGGCAATGACAGATCATGTAGAGGAAATGGGTTCAACTACCGTAGCACACAGCAGTTTGAAACGCGTTGTCTTAATGCAGTAAAAGAGAGCAGGAGCGAGAACATGGGATTGTATCGATATGATCAAATGGTTGGTTGCTTGCCTGATGGATCGATGCACGGATACGATTCTTCGCTAGGGTAATCACGGTACTCCTAGGAGGCAGAACCTGCCGCAAAGAACACCGATACACAACGTCACCAAACAATATGCAACAATATGATGCATGCATGAGACATGGCAGTATGAGTGTGTTGGGCTAATGCAACTAAGACCAGATGGGTTTGAGCTAATTTGAACCAAAGATTCAAATTTCAAACACATTTGTGATCTTAAATAGTGCTTTATCATGTTTTGCACTGAATAGCAAGTTAACTTGTTTAAACATGCATGAAAACAGTACAGATGGATAGGTTGGATTTTTCTGATCATTTTTCATATATAACTTGTTTGATTTGGAGTTACAGATTAAAAGTTATGAATTTTTGAAGTTTGAACTATATTCTGGAATTTCCTATATTAGAATAAATCCAGAAATTAATTTATTGCATCAGCCATGCGTCAGAATGATGTCAGGGTCAACGGAGACGTCCAGGTCAAACCTGACTGTGGGTCCAGGGTGTCAGGGTAATTAGTTTAGTTAAAGTTTAATTAAAACTAAACCTATTTAGTTAACAGGACTGGGCCCCACCTGTCATTGACTCATCAGAGTCAACCAGGGCCCACCGTGGTCGAAGTCAACGTCGGCTGCATCAGCGTCTAGCCGCCGGCGAGCCCGATGCGGCGGCGGAAGTGAGTTTGGCCATTTCGGCAACCAAACGAGCCGCGGAGGGTGGCTATGGATAGCTGGGAACATGCCGCAGCTTCTGGTGGAGTCGGTTGGGGTCGGGGCGGCCGGAATCGGCGCCGGCGACGACCTAGGCGGCCGCCGGAGTTCGGCCGAAGGCGAACTTGAGGCTAGAGGGGTCGGTGAGGTGCGGGGAGTAGTTGGTTAGGTGCTACGTGACGTGGTGAGCACGATAGACACCAAGTGGTGGCCGGAGGGTGACCGGGAGCACGTCGGCGACGAGCTCCGCGGCGGTGGGTGCGGTTGAGCTCCGGGAGGTCACTACACAGCTCGGGGGCAAGAAAGGAAGGGAGGGGAAGATGGTTAAGCTCACAGGGAACTCGACGAAACACTTGGTGCGGCCGGGGACGGGCCGGAGCGACGACGGCGTTGAAGGGGATCTCCGGCGATGGTGGACTCGGGCGAAGTCGATGCGGTGGACTCGGGCCTTGCGAGCGCTCGGGGCTCGGCTTGCTCGAAGGAGAGGAGGGTGGCGGAGCTCCTGGACACGGTGGCACGGCGTGGGGTTGACGGAGGGCGTGGCTACGGCGAGGGGGTGGCGGCGATGGCGTCGGCCATGGCGGGGGAGCGCGAGAGAGAGGAGCCGGGGAGGAGAGGGGGCGTCTGGGGGGTTCGGGGGAGAGAGAGGGATCGATCCACGGTGTTAGCCGGGCGAGTGAAGCGGCGAGGCGGCGAGCAGGTGCGTGGCACCCATGCGGTGCTCGCCGTCGAGCACCTTGCCTGCTTGCCTGGCCGGCAAGCAGCTCGCTGGCGCGGCGCTGGGCTGGGCCGGCAGGTGGGCCGGTTAGCGGGCGCCAGGTAAGTTTTCTGTTATTTCCCTTTTTCTATTTTTCTGCAACTTTGTGGAGTTTTTAAAAATACTTAGATGGCTCCAAAAATCACCAAACTGCTCCTGGTCCATAGTTGGATTATTTCCAACATGAAACATTTTAGTTTGGAGATATTTGAGCATTTGAAATATTTTATAAATTTAAAATGCCCAAATTCAAATAATTATGAATTAACTCAAAGACCTTAGGATGACCTAGAAAACTGTGCATCACTTTTGGCAGAGGTTCTGAACCAAGACAAAAATGATGGACATTTTAGAAGGGCATTTCAGGTTCATTGAAAAAGTTTTTAGTAAACCCTAGTTGGTTTCAGAGGGGGCT
>NW_021302077.1:0-2248 GCF_002162155.2 Triticum dicoccoides
GTACTTTAAAAAAATTGTTCGCGCTTCCAAATTTATTCAGGATTTTTCAAAATTGTTCGCTGTTTCAAAATTTGTTCTCAAGATTCAAAAAATGTTTGGGAATTGAAGAAAATGTTCCAGCTTTCCTAATTTGCTAACAATTTCAAGGATAGTTCATGTTTTTCAATTTTGTTCACAAATTCAAAAAATGTTCTGGAAGTTTTAAAAAGGAAACATTTTTATTTTTTGTTCACAAATTCAAGAAATGTTCCATTTTTCAAATATGTTCACGTCATCAAAATGTTCCTGTTTTACAAAATTTGTACGAAAATTCGAAAGATGTTTTTGTTTTGAAGAAAATATTCATAATTTCGAAAAATTCAGTTGTAGGAGGTTGTCGATTTGACCCAATAAATTGACTGTAATTTTTAGAATATTTTGCGAATTAATGTTTAACATTAGTCTCTGTTATATATGTCTTTAACTATCGGGCTGCTAATTGAACATGAAATGGTATACGTCGCAGTGGTTCGCACGGCAGGCCAATAAGTGCGAAGTCCTGAAGATTTCAGAAATTAATGTTCACCAATCATGAAGATGAGTTCATGATTTCAGAAAAGTTTCAAAATTTGTTCGTGATTTTTTCCAGCAAGATTTAAGTTTGATATCTGGATAGTTTTTCTAGTCCCGCGATGGATATCTTGCGCAAGAGTAGTGTGGTGGAAGTGGCTTTGGTCGAGCACAATCCAGCGCATGGTCGTAGGTTCGAACCCCACGCTCAGCAAACCATTTTTTGCGTATTTTACCCTCGTACCGCATTGGGCCAGCCCAAATAGACTTCCCCCTGTTCGATTGGGCGACATCTTGCCGCAAAGAGCGGCATATAGGAGGTCCCCTATTCCCGTCTTTTCTTTGGGTCCGGGTCAATTAATGCCCAGCAATGAACAAAACCCAACTCACTTTCTTGTTTTGTTTATTTCATTATTTTTATTAATATTAAAAAAAATCAAAGAAAACAATTTTGCTAAAAATGTGGTGTGTACTGAAAAATGTGTTCACACATCAAAAAATATTAGCGTGTTTTAATTAAAATATTCACATTTCTTAAATGTTCATACATTTAAAAAAAATAATACCATTCAAAAAAACATTATTCGTGCGATTTCTGAAAAGATGTTCATGACATATAGAAAAATGTATGTACCCATTAAAATCTGTTTTAGCAAATTTTTAAAAAGTTCATGAAATAAAAATGATCTTTTGATCATAAAAATGTATTTCTGGCTAAGGTGGTGATGACATGCATGATGATCTACGACCATGATGATGATGACACACTCTTTTGGATGTGGTGGTACGATGACACCATAGTAGTTAGGACCAACTTGTGCTGCCTTATGTGATCAGGCATGCCTATGTTATTTCTCTTCCAAATGTTGTGTTGCTTGAATTGTTGCTCTCTTGTTAATCTGCAGTTGAATGTTATGTTATCTTCCAGGAATATACGGTTCATGGGCTACATGCAATGAGCAAGTCAAGGGTTACCCACACGGCTCCTTTCTAGGAGGGTTTAAGACTAGACAACAGGTAGAGGGTGACTATCACCGATACATGCTCGAAGAACAGAAAACTAACGATGAAATTCCCAAGGTTGCTGCCTTGAACGAGGGTTTAAGACAAGACAATAGGCTGTGTGGCCTGAAGAACATCATCATCGTCCAGTTCCTCATGATTCTAGTGCTATTTACTCATGTGATCATTGTGATCTTATGTAATGTAGTGAGCACTTCCTAGGGCAGTAGATGGTAAGCTCACCTTGTAGGGTATAAGGTTAATATAACCAGTGTACGTGTGCTACCATACATCGTGTTTTACATCCAAACACCCATACGGAGGCAACAAACACAGGGCAGAAAATGTTGCCTTGATGCAGGGGAAGCAATATGCATGCAACCAAACAATGTACTCCCTTCATTTTTGTATACAAGGCCACAAACTCGGATTACAGGTATCAATGTAAAATTTAATGCCTGCTTTACAAGTCAACTTTTCTTCTTATTTACTGGGATCATTAATACTCTGCATGCATGCAAAGAAACTGAGTGGAGGAAGTAACTGACTGTCATTATGAATGCATGCATGCAAGTATTAAACAGATTGTTAGTACGAGAAAATATCATTAACTTTGCCTCGATTACTGTTGGTGGCCTTGTATAGATGTAAAATGTATATTCCATAGTGGCCTTGTATATAAAAATGGAGGGAGTAC
>NW_021302078.1:0-1902 GCF_002162155.2 Triticum dicoccoides
TTGATTGTTTCTCTAGGACTGTTCAACTCACCCACCCTTCGGGCAAGATAGTCAACGTTTTGACTCGAATAGCCAAGCGACAACTATATTCTCTTAACGCCAGCCCTTTGCCAGACCTTGAGGACGTTCCGGTAGTCTGTGACTTCCCGGATGTCTTTCCAGAGGAATTGCCAGGTGTTCCACCTGACAGGGATGTTGAGTTCGTAATAGACCTCATCCCCGGAACCGTTCCGATTGCTAGAAGACCCTATAAGATGGCACCCCTAGAACTAGCCGAGCTTAAGAAACAACTCGATGAATCCTTGAAAAAGGGTTTCATCCGCCCTAGTTCGTCTCCGTGGGCTTGCCCCGTCCTATTCGTCAAGAAAAAGGATGGTACGGACCGGATGGTTGTAGATTACCGACCGGTCAATTTGGTCACAATCAAGAACAAATATCCACTTCCCAGGATCAACGATCTGTATGATCAGCTCGCTGGATCCTCAGTCTTCTCCAAGATGGATTTGAGGTTGGGCTACCATCAAATCAAAATCAGAAACGGGGACATTCCTAAAACGGCCTTTGTTACTCGTTATGGCCAATACGAGTACACCGTCATGTCCTTCGGTTTAACCAACGCTCCAGCCACCTTTTCTCGGTTAATGAACTCAATCATCATGGAGTATTTAGATAAATTCGTCGTAGTTTATCTCGATGATATACTCATCTACTCCAAGAACGAGGAAGAACATGCCGAACATTTAAGGCTAGTGTTGAAGAAACTTCGAGAGCATCGCCTTTATGCCAAATTTTCTAAATGTGAATTTTGGTTGTCAGAAGTGACCTATCTGGGTCATGTAATATCTGGTAAAGGTATTGCTGTTAACCCTGAGCGAGTTCAAGCCGTCCTTGATTGGACTCCACCCGAGTCGGTCAAGCAAGTTCGGAGTTTTCTGGGCTTAGCGAGCTATTGCCGTCGCTTTGTCGAGAACTTCTCCAAAGTTGCTAAACCTCTAACCGAACTCCTCAAGAAAGATAAGAAGTTCGAATGGACTCCACAATGTGAGCACAGCTTTCAGGAACTGAAAAGACGCCTGACCTCTGCTCCCGTACTGGTACCGCCAGACTTCTCCAAGGACTTTGTTATCTACTGCGACGCCTCGCGACAAGGACTAGGTTGCATTCTCATGCAAGATCGACACGTAATTGCTTACGCTTCACAGCAATTGCACCCACATGAGGAGAATTATCCTACTCATGATCTAGAGCTTGCAGCCGTAGTCTATGCACTTAAGACTTGGCGACATTACCTCCTCGGTAATCGTTGCGAAATATTCACTGATCACCAAAGTCTGAAGTACATCTTCACCCAACCGGATCTGAATCTCAGGCAAAGACGTTGGGTTGAATTGATCACAGACTTCGACTTAGGAATAACCTACACCCCAGGGAAAGCCAACGTCATGGCGGATGCGTTAAGTCGTAAATCTTATTGTAACAATCTGATGTTACAACAAAGTCAACCGCTTCTCCATGAGGAATTTCGGAAGCTTAACCTCCACATTGTACCTCAAGGTTTTCTTTCCACCTTGGTAGCAAAACCTACTCTTACGGATCAAATCATCGCTGCCCAAAAGCGAGATAAGGGAATATCTAAAATCAAAGAGAACATTGCTAGCGGAGGTGCTAGCTGTTTCTCCACAAATGATCATGGTGTTGTGTACTTTGAGAACCGTCTAGTGGTTCCCAAGAACCAGCATCTACGGCAGTTGATCCTTAAGGAGGCTCATGAATCTCCTCTCACCATTCATCCCGGTAGTACTAAAATGTATCAGGACCTACGCCAGAGGTTCTGGTGGACTAGGATGAAGAGAGAAATTGCTCAGTATGTTGCAAATTGCGACGTTTGTCGTCGTGTAAAAG
>NW_021302079.1:0-978 GCF_002162155.2 Triticum dicoccoides
CATATAACTATACACTAGTACAAACAACCGTATATGTCAGTAAGTAGTTGTATAAGGACTATCATATGTATTCACTTTCCACTACTTACTTTGCTCGAGCTGTCATTATAAGATGCATCGATATCGTTTTCGTCATTGGCATCATCGGAAAAATTCCACTGATAGTACCCTTCCACTTCCATCTGCGCAAATTGTAAATATGATATGTAAGACTTGATGCGTATTTAATTTCACTTTAAAATAACCTACATAAATCTAAACCTATATGGCTTCCGCTTTCAGCATATGAATCATCTACATCCATATCTTCATTGTCATCATCCCCTCCTATCTATGCACAGTCAAACATGTTATTGTCATCACGCATGCTTGTATTTAATATGGTTGAGAACATGCTGACCACTTACATTGCCACTGTAAGACTCATCCAAACTCATAAATTTTCGCCGTCATGTTCGTCTTCATCCAATGACAATGATCCGTCCTCGCTACCGCCATCGTCACCGTCATATCCTATTTCAGCCTCAATTTATACACGTTCATATATAATTAAATATCCATTCAAACATCACGTAACATCTTCTCAATTAAAATCCGTTCTTAAATTACTATGCCAGCGCCTCGCGTACCTCGTTGCCTTCGTTAGACATGAGGCGGTTGTCGCCGGATACGAGCTGATGGCGGTGAAGGCGTCTGCCCGACCAAGGCGGTTGTCGGCGTAGCGCACAACACGTACATTTTTTTCATCGGCCAGGTACTGCCGGAGATGGCGGCGGCGGCGCGAGAGGAGGCGGGTGAGGCGTCTTGAGGATAGGGTTCGCCTTTTTTAATCACTCGGGCGTGCATGCGGACGTCGGCGCATACGGGCGGCCGTACGCGACAGCGCCGTACGGCAACGCAGGCGCGCCTACGGCGGACGGGTATTTTTATACGGCGCGTGAAAATGACCGCCCCTACCCTTTATACGTTTTTTTTGGG
>NW_021302080.1:0-1360 GCF_002162155.2 Triticum dicoccoides
TAAATCCTGCAAATAATTGTGGCCATTAAATGAATTATTACAGAGGCCCTTAACTATTTTCAGAATTGTTGGAGCATTTAAAAATATTAATAGTATTTAAATGCCCCAATTCAAATACAATATGGATTATTCAAAAATCCATAATGGCCCAAAAATATTGGCATCATTTTTGGTAGAGGTTTTTCACCTTTGTCAAAAATCATGAACATTTTTGAAAGCCATTTGGACTTACTTGAAAGTATTTTAGGTGAACCTAGTGAATTCCTTTAATGCTAGGGTTTGAGCAATCCCCATTTCAAATTTCATAAAATTTAAACATGTTGCATGGATGCTAAAGCAAAAACAAACAAGGGCTGATCTGGGGCTGTGACAGCTCACCCCCACTAAACAAAAATCTCGTCCCGAGATTCAAGCGTAGGGTAAGGTGAAGGGGAAACGCAAACTAGTATAATCTTCATGATCCAGGGTGCACTTCAAATGAACATTGATTTGAACACCATCATTGTCCTGTCGTCTTGCTCTGAGAACTTCAGCTAATCATGACAAGAAGAGGAAAGGAAAACTCTAGAACAATCGATCTTCGAGAAGACCGAACAACTTAGGATCAACTCATGGGATGAGATATAGCAACATCTCTTGAGCTGAGAGACGAAGCACAGATCCGAAGAAATGGAGTAAGACAAATGACGAGGGTTCGCTAAGTAGACAACAATTCCAGACTTAAGAATGTGGCGATCGGTTGTCAACGTAGCGAGGAGTTGGATTGCCATGATACCACAACGAGGCATCTTAGGGATGGTGACTCGTAGATTATTATCTTAAGTGGCAAAAAGAATTACCTTTGATATAGAGATCATTGAGACTCTCTATATCAGCCTAAGGCAAATCACAGCAATCGATTGGCGGGGTCGGTAGAATGGCATACTTGGACTTGGATGATGTGGATTACCTTGTTGAAGACAACGTAATGGATGAACTTGCTTACCACCGGAAATGGAAGAGACCCATGGTAGAATGGCTCATTGACGGTGCAAGCTGGGAACAAAATGCAAATGCTGGGAATGATTCTGGTAACTGGGGAAGAACCCAACAATAGAGAGTGAATTCACTGTTTGAGTAGGTCATAGCATTGCCGAGGAAACTGAGAGCAAACCCAGTTAGTGCCGATGATAACACGTAGCGCTTGTGCGTGCTCTCAAGAACTTGAGCATTTCCACAATCATCAAGATTCTACCAATATCCGTGTCAAGGATCCTGGCAACACAGCTTGCTACCATGACGAATGATGATGGATGATGCAGATGCAAAGGAAGATAATACTTTCTCAGATTTCACCCTTGGCAGGGCCAGGGAAATAAAA
>NW_021302081.1:0-6302 GCF_002162155.2 Triticum dicoccoides
AAACTCATAATATAACCGTCATCGAAACCTTAAGCGTGCGGACCCTACGGTTCGAGAACAATGTAGACATGACCGAGACACGTCTCCGGTCAATAACCAATAGCGGGACCTGGATGCCCATATTGGCTCCTACATATTCTACGAAGATCTTTATCGGTCAGACCGCATAACAACATACGTTGTTCCCTTTGTCATCGGTATGTTACTTGCCCGAGATTCGATCGTCGGTATCCAATACCTAGTTCAATCTCGTTACCGGCAAGTCTCTTTACTCGTTCCGTAATACATCATCTTGCAACTAACTCATTAGTTGTAATGCTTGCAAGGCTTAAGTGATGTGCATTACCGAGAGGGCCCAGAGATACCTCTCCGACAATCGGAGTGACAAATCCTAATCTCGAAATACGCCAACCCAACATCTGCCTTTGGAGACACCTGTAGTACTCCTTTATAATCACCCAGTTACGTTGTGACGTTTGGTAGTACCCAAAGTGTTCCTCTGGCAAACGGGAGTTGCATAATCTCATAGTCATAGGAACATGTATAAGTCATGAAGAAAGCAATAGCAACATACTAAACGATCGGGTGCTAAGCTAACGGAATGGGTCATGTCAATCAGATCATTCAACTAATGATATGATCCCATTAATCAAATAACAACTCTTTGTTCATGGTTAGGAAACATAACCATCTTTGATTAACAAGCTAGTCAAGTAGAGGCATACTAGTGACACTCTGTTTGTCTATATATTCACACATGTATTATGTTTCCGGTTAATACAATTCTAGCATGAATAATAGACATTTATCATGAAATAAGGAAATAAATAATAACTTTATTATTGCCTCTAGGGCATATTTCCTTCAGTCTCCCACTTGCACTAGAGTCAATAATCTAGTTCACATCGCCATGTGATTGAACACCAATAATCATATATGTATATGATTAACACCCATAGTTCACATCGTCATGTGACCAACACCCAAAGGGTTTACTAGAGTCAATAATCTAGTTCACATCGCTATGTGATTAACACCCAAAGAGTACAAAGGTATGATCATGTTTTGCTCGTGAGAGAAGTTTAGTCAATGGGTCTGTCACATTCAGAGCCGTATGTATTTTGCAAATATTCTATGTCTACAATGCTCTGCACGGAGCTACTCTAGCTAATTGCTCCCACTTTCAATATGTATCTAGATCGAGACTTAGAGTCATCCAGATCGGTGTCAAAACTTGCATCGACGTAACCCTTTACGACGAACCTTTTGTCACTTCCATAATCGAGAAACATATCCTTATTCCACTAAGGATAATTTTGACCGCTGTCTAGTGATCTACTCCTAGATCACTATTGTACTCCCTTGCCAAACTCAGTGTAGGGTATACAATAGATCTGGTACACAGCATGGCATACTTTATAGAACCTATGGCCAAGGCATAGGGAATGACTTTCATTCTCTTTCTATCTTCTGCAGTGGTCGGGTTTTGAGTCTTACTCAATTTCACACCTTGTAACACAGGCAAGAACTCTTTCTTTGACTGTTCCATTTTGAACTACTTCAAAACTTGTCAAGGTATGTATTCATTGAAAAAACTTATCAAGCGTCTTGATCTATCTCTATAGATCTTGATGCTCAATATGTAAGTAGCTTCACCGAGGTCTTTCTTTGAAAAAC
The DNA here is from genome assembly GCF_002162155.2 of Triticum dicoccoides. Classification (NCBI taxonomy): domain Eukaryota; kingdom Viridiplantae; phylum Streptophyta; class Magnoliopsida; order Poales; family Poaceae; genus Triticum; species Triticum dicoccoides. The sequence continues at coordinate 1,678 of NW_021302081.1, forward strand.
TCCTTTTAAACACTCCTTTATGCTTTGCAGAATAATTCTACATTATTTCCAATCTATAATATGTCATTCACATATACTTATCAGAAATGTTGTAGTGCTCCCACTCACTTTCTAGTAAATACAGGCTTCACTGCAAGTCTGTATAAACTATATGCTTTGATCAACTTATCAAAGCGTATATTCCAATTCCGAGATGCTTGCACCAGTCCATAGATGCACATTTTGTTAACACCTTTAGGATTGACAAAACCTCTTGGTTGCATCACATACAACTCTTCTTTAATAACTCCATTAAGGAATGCAGTTTTGTTTATCCATTTGCCAGATTTCATAATCATAAAATGCGGCAATTGCTAACATGATTCGGACAGACTTAAGCATCGCTACGGGTGAGAAGGTCTCATCATAGTCAATCCCTTGAACTTGTCGAAAACCCTTTGCGACAAGTCGAGCTTTGTAGACAGTAACATTACCGTCAGATTCAGTCTTCTTCTTGAAGATCCACTTGTTTTCTATTGCTTGCCGACCCTCGGGCAAGTCAACCAAAGTCCACACTTTGTTTTCATACATGGATCCCATCTCAGATTTCATGGCCTCAAGCCATTTTGCGGAATCTGGGCTCACCATCGCTTCTTCATAGTTCGTAGGTTCATCATGATCTAATAGCATGACTTCCAGAACAGGATTACCGTACCACTCTGGTGCGGATCTTACTCTGGTTGATCTACGAGGTTCTGTAGTAACTTGATCTGAAGTTTCTTGATCAACATCATCAACTTCCTCACTATTTGGCGTAGATGTCTCAGAAACCGGTTTCTGCGATAAACTACTTTCAAATAAGGGAGAAGGTACAGTTACCTCATCAAGTTCTACTTTCCTCCCACTCACTTCTTTCGAGAGAAACTCCTTCTCTAGAAAGGATCCATTTATTAGCAACGAATGTTTTGCCTTCGGATCTGTGATAGAAGGTGTACCCAACAATTTCCTTTTGGGTATTCTATGAAGACGCACTTCTCCGATTTGGGTTTGAGCTTATCAGGATGAAACTTTTTCACATAAGCATCGCAGCCCCAAACTTTAAGAAACGACAACTTTGGTTTCTTGCTAAACCACAGTTCATATAGTGTCGTCTCAACGGATTTTAGATGGTGCCCTATTTAACGTGAATGCAGCTGTCTCTAATACATGATCCCAAAACGATATTGGTAAATCGGTAAGAACCATCATAGATTGTACTATATCTAATAAAGTACGGTTATGATGTTCGGACACACCATTATGATGTGGTGTTCCTAGTGGCGTGAGTTGCGAAACTATTCCGCATTGTTTCAAATGTAGACCAAACTCGTAACTCAAATATTTGTCTCCGCGATTAGATCGTAGAAACCTTATTTTCTTGTCACGATGATTTTTCCACTTCACTCTGAAATTCTTTGAACCTTTCAACTATTTCAGACTTATGTTTCATCAATTTGATATACCCATATCTGCTCAAATCATCTGTGAAGGTCAGAAAATAACGATACCTGCCGCGAGCCTTAACACTCATTGGATCACATACATCAGTATGTATTATTTCCAATAAGTCAGTTGCTCGCTCCACTGTTCCGGAGAACGGAGTCTTAGTCATCTTGCCCATGAGGCATGGTTCGCAAGCATCAAGTGATTCACAATCAAGTGATTCCAAAATCCCATCAGCATGGAATTTCTTCATGCGCTTTACACCAATATGACCTAAACGGCAGTGCCACAAATAAGTTGCATTATCATTATTAACTTTGCATCTTTTGGTTTCAATATTATGAATATGTGTATCACTATGATCGAGATCCAATGAACCATTTTCATTGGGTGTGTAACCATATAAGGTTTTATTCATGTAAACAGAACAACAGTTTATTCTCTTACTTAAATGAATAACCGTATTGCAATAAACACGATCAAATCATATTCATGCTCAACGCAAACACCAAATAACATTTATTTAGGTTCAACACTAATCCCGAAAGTATAGGGAGTGTGCGATGATGATCATATCAATCTTGAAACTACTTTCAACACACATCGTCACTTCATCCTTAACTAGTTTCTGTTTATTCTGCAACTCCCGTTTCGAGTTACTACTCTTAGCAACTGAACCAGTACCAAATACCGAGGGGTTGCTATAAACACTAGTAAAGTACACATCAATAACATGTATATCAAATATACTTTTGTTTACTTTGCCATCCTTCTTATCCGCCAAATACTTGGGGTAGTTCTGCTTCCAGTAACCAGTCCCTTTGCAGTAGAAGCACTTAGTCTCAGGCTTAGGTCCAGACTTGGGCTTCTTCACTTGAGCAGCAACTTGCTTGCCGTTCTTCTTGAAGTTCCCTTCTATCCCTTTGCCCTTTTCTTGAAACTAGTGGTCTTGTTAACCATCAACACTTGATGTTCTTTCTTGATTTCTACCTTTATTGATATCATCATCATGAAAAACTCGGGAATCATTTTCATCATCCCTTGCATACTATAGTTCATCACGAAGTTCTACTAACTTGGTGATGGTGACTAGAGAATTCCGTCAATCACTATCTTATCTGGAAGATTAATTCCCACTTGATTCAAGCGATTGTAGTACCCAGACAATCTGAGCACATGCTCACTAGTTGAGCGATTCTCCTCCATCTTTTAGCTACAGAACTTGTTGGAGACTTCATATCCAACTCGGGTATTTGCTTGAAATATTAACTTCAATTCCTGGAACATCTCATATGGTCCATGATGTTCAAAACATCTTTGAAGTCCCGATTCTAAGCCATAAAGCATGGTGCACAAAACTATCAAGTAGTTATCATATTGAGCTAGCCAAACGTTCATAACGTCTGCATCTGCTCCTGCAATAGGTCTATCACCTAGCGGTGCATCAAGGACATAATTCTTCTGCGCAGCAATGAGGATAAACCTCAGATCACGGATCCAATCCGCATCATTGCTACTAACATTTTTCAACACAATTTTCTCTAGGAACATATCAAAAATAAACATATGAAAGCAACAACGCAAGCTATTGATCTTACAACATAATTTGCAAAATACTACCAGGACTAAGTTCATGATAAATTTAAGTTCAATTAATCATATTACTTAAGAACTCCCACTTAGACAGACATCTCTCTAGTCATCTAAGTGATCACGTGATCCAAATCAACTAAACCATAACCGATCATCACGTGAGATGGAGTAGTTTTCAACGGTGAACATCTTATGTTGATCATATCTACTATATGATTCACGCTCGACCTTTCAGTCTCCGTGTTCCGAGGCCATATCTGCATATGCTAGGCTCGTCAAGTATAACCTGAGTATTCTGCGTGTGCAAAACTGGCTTGCACCCGTTGTAGATGGACGTAGAGCTTATCACACCCGATCATCACGTGGTGTCTGGGCACAACGAACTTTGGCAACGGTGCATACTCAGGGAGAACACTTCTTGATAATTTTTAGTGAGAGATCATCTTAAAATGCTACCATCAATCAAAGCAAGATAAGATGCATAAAGGATAAACATCACATGCAATCAATATAAGTGATATGATATGGCCATCATCTTCTTGTGCTTGTGATCTCCATCTCCGAAGCACCATCATGATCACCATCGTCACCGGCGCGACACCTTGATCTCCATCGTAGCATCGTTGTCGTTTACGCCATCTATTGCTTCTACGACTATCGCTACCGCTTAGTGATAAAGTAAAGCAATTACAGGGCGTTTGCATTTCATACAATAAAGCGACAACCATATGGCTCCTGCCAGTTGCCGATAACTTAGGTTACAAAACATGATCATCTCATACAATAAAATATAGCATCACGTCTTGGCCATATCACATCACAACATGCCCTGCAAAAACAAGTTAGACGTCCTCTACTTTGTTGTTGCAAATTTTACGTGGCTGCTACGGGCTGAAGCAAGAACCAATCTCACCTACGCATCAAAACCACAACGATACTTCGTCAAATAGACTCCGTTTTAACCTTCTCAAGGACCGGGCGTAGCCACACTCGGTTCAACTAAAGTTGGAGAAACTGACACCCGCTAGCCACCTTTGTGCAAAGCACGGCGGTAGAACCAGTCTCGCGTAAGCGTACGCGTAATGTCGGTCTGGGCTGCTTCATCCAACAATACCGCTGAACCAAAGTATGACATGCTGGTAGGCAGTATGACTTGTATCGTCCACAACTCACTTGTGTTCTACTCGTGCAAAACATCAAACCATAAAAACCTAGGCTTTGATACCACTGTTGGGGAACGTAGTAATTTCAAAAAATTTCCTACGCACACGCAAGATCATGGTGATGCATAGCAACGAGATGGGAGAGTGTTGTCTACGTACCCTCGTAGACCGAAGCGGAAGCGATCACAACGTAGAGGAAGTAGTCATACGTTCTCCTCGCGATCCAACCGATCCCAGCGCCGTTACTCCGGCGCCTCCGAGTTCTTGACACACGTACAGCTCGGTGACGCTCCTCGGGCTCCGATCCAGCAAAGCTCCGGGGAGGGAGAGTTCCGTCAGCACGACGGCATGGTGACGATCTTGATGTTCTACCGACGCAGGGCTTCGCCTAAGCACCGCTACGATATG
>NW_021302082.1:0-1257 GCF_002162155.2 Triticum dicoccoides
TTGCATAATTCTCATAGTTACAGGAACTTGTATAAGTCATGAAGAAAGCAATAGCAGTATACTAAACGATCAAGTGCTAGGCTAACGGAATGGGTCATGTCAATCACATCATTCTCCTAATGATGTGATCCCATTAATCAAATGACAACACATGTCTATGGTTAGGAAACATAACCATCTTTGATCAATGAGGCTAGTCAAGTAGAGGCATACTTGTGACTATATGTTTGTCTATGTATTCATACATGTATTATGTTTCCGGTTAATACAATTCTAGCATGAATAATAAACATTTATCATGAAATAAGGAAATAAATAATAACTTTATTATTGCCTCTAGGGCATATTTCCTTCAGTCTCCCACTTGCACTAGAGTCAATAATCTAGTTCACATCGCCATGTGATTTAACACCAATAATCATATCTGTATATGATTAACACCCATAGTTCACATCGTCATGTGACCAACACCCAAAGGGTTTACTAGAGTCAATAATCTAGTTCACATCGCTATGTGATTAACACCCAAAGAGTACAAAGGTATGATCATGTTTTGCTCGTGAGAGAAGTTTAGTCAATGGGTCTGTCACATTCAGAGCCGTATGTATTTTGCAAATATTCTATGTCTACAATACTCTGCACGGAGCTACTCTAGCTAATTGCTCCCACTTTCAATATGTATCCAGATTAAGACTTAGAGTCATCTGGATCAGTGCCAAAACTTGTATCGACGTATCCTTTTACGATGAACCTTTTGTCACCTCCATAATTGAGAAACATATCCTTATTCCACTAAGGATAATTTTGACCAATGTCTAGTGATCTACTCCTAGATCACTATTGTACTCCCTTGCCAAACCAGGGCAGAGTATACAATAGGTCTGGTTCACAGCATAGCATACCTTATAGAACCTATGACTGAGGCATAGGGAATGACTTTTCATTCTCTTTCTATTTTCTGCCATGGTCGGGTCTTGAGTCTTACTCAAATTCACACCTTGCAACACAGGCAAGAACTCCTTCTTTGACTGTTCCATTTTGAACTACTTCAAAATCTTGTCAAGGTATGTACTCGTTGAAAATCTTATCAAGCGTCTTGATCTATCTCAATAGATCTTGATGCTCAATATGTAAGTAGCTTTACCGAGGTCTTTATTTTAAAGAACTCCTTTCAAACACTCCTTTATGCTTTGCAGAATAATTCTACATTATTTCCGATCAACAATATGTCATTCACATATACTTATCAGAAATGCT
>NW_021302083.1:0-1004 GCF_002162155.2 Triticum dicoccoides
GTCCTTTAGGTAGGGTGGTCCTGCTTCTTCTTGTGGTGTATGCTGCTACTTCATCATCGTCGTCATGTTCGATCCTCGGGTCGCCGTACTTGTCGAAGTCTTGCTCATTGGCTACTCCATCCATTCCGATGATCTTCCTTTTGCCTCTCCTCACGACAACACGACTGGGCTTTGGCGGGTCGGTAATGAAGAAGCATTGGTCCACTTGGGAAGCTAGTACCCATGGCTCATTTTTCGCGGTGACGTTTGCGCCCGCGGTCTTGGATTTGGCTTCGGGTATAACCATGGTGGTGAAATACCGGTCTTCTTTTATGACGTTCTTGGCCCATCTGACACGGAACATCGGGACCTTCTCTCCAGCGTAGCTCAGCTCCCAGATCTCCTCGATCCTTCCGTAGTATCTGTCCTTGTCGTTACCGGTGTAGGATTCCATCGTTACCCCGGAGTTCTGATAACCATCGCTCTTCATGTCCTTGGCCTCGGTGTAGAATGTGTAGCCGTTGATATCGTACGCCTCATAGGTCATCAGCTTGTGCTCGGTGCCCTGTGACAAGGCGAATATGAGTTGTTCTTCCGCGGAAGAATCCTCATGTAAAGGGTACGACAGAAGCTTATGCTTGAACCAACGCGTGAAACATGAGTTGTGCTCTTTGAGTATATCTCCGTCCGTCCTCTGTTGGCCTCGGTCATTGTACGTCTTTTTAATAAAGGTTTTGTGCTCTACCAACCAAGGATCGACCACGTCTATGTGTTGTAGCGCGACTAGGTTTGCTCTTTCAAAGTCGGCGAGTCGACCCTCGAAGTCGACATGCATTTCGCGGCGACCCTCACGGTGACCCCATCCAGCGAGCCTGCCGAGGTGCCTGTTGACGGGCAGACCAACGGGGTTCTCGATGCCTAGATAATTCATGCAGTAGGAGATGCACTCTTCGGTCAGAAAGCCCCTGGCTATGCTTCCTTCTGGACGTGACATGTTGCGAACGTATCCTTTGATGACACCATTC
>NW_021302084.1:0-1266 GCF_002162155.2 Triticum dicoccoides
CCGATGCCGGCAGTTGCGGTTAGGGTTTCTCCTCCGCCACCGCTGCCGCAGGTAATGCTCCTCCCCCCTCTTGTTGCCCCTCCGCTGCTCCTCCAACCTCTCGCCGCCCACTATGTCGTTGCCCGCGAGCTCTGGCCAGGCGCCTTTGGCCGACCGCCCTCGATCCCCTCGCCGGCCGCTGTCGTCGTCCTCTCTCGTAGGAAAGTCACCGGCCTTTCCCTCGTCAGCACCCCCGACCGAGGTCACCATGCCATCCCCCCTCCTCGACAGCACCCCGCGAGGTCTGCCCCACCTAGATGTAGTGAGGGCTTATGGATTTCATATGGATAACTAGATGCTTTTGTTTTTCTGCAACAAGTTATTTTTTGCAAAATGTAGGTGCCAATTTAGTAGAAATGCATTGGTAGGTGGTACCGTGATCTGCTAGATATTGGTTTTGATATAAGTATTTAGTTTGCAAGTGCTAAGTTAATCCCAATTAAATTTCCCACTTGTTTATTTAATCAGTTATCTTAGGCAATAGGGGCCAAATTAGATAAAATGTGTCTTGGTAGGTGGTACCTTGATTTGGTAGATAACTTATTACAGATCTTAGGATTATACCTTTGGTAGGGGCCAAATATTTTTCTCGGCAATAGGTGCCAATGAAATGCTTTCGTAGGTGATACATTGTCATCTTGTATGTTACTAGATCTTAGGATTATAATTGTCCATCAAATTGCTTCTCGCGGAAGAATCTCTTCATCAAATTGAGAGCTTGTTGTTTACTTTTTGGGATCGGGTTCCACTATGAAAATATAACTGAAGAAGAACCAAAAATATCACATGCTACTATTTTTCTTTCCTGTGAAGTGGGTCATTAATCCTTTGCTCATATTGCTTTAGGAAAATGGCACCACCACCACCACCACCATGTCGACTGTGCAAGTCAAGGTGCGCTAGCAGCCTTGCAACTGGAAAGCTGTTCGGCATCTACTTCCAGTCGAGTTTTCGTCATGCGGCGGTAAGAAATTATATGAAATGTAACAACTATTTTATTTTTAGTGTTGGCATTACTGTATTGTGTCATTTTTCTTATTTTACACAGATCGTCCCATGCAATGTGAGGTTGAAATTCAACAAGCTGACAGGAGACACTGTGACATTTGAGGCTCCTAGGGGCCATACACAATGGAGGTCGAGAAAGGACGCAATATGTCGCGGATTAGAGGAGATGGATGGGCCCGTTTCCTCGCCTGCTTGCGTCTTACTGGTGGTGAGTTGATC
>NW_021302085.1:0-1599 GCF_002162155.2 Triticum dicoccoides
AGGATGCACAGATGGAGAAAGAGTGAAGTTTGCAGCACATCAGCTTGAAGGACCCGCAGCCGCATGGTGGGAGAATTTCACAGCCACTTACCCGGTAGACACTGTCACATGGGATCAATTTCAGCAAGCTTTCCGCACTGCCCATGTTTCAGCAGGAGCTATGGCCATAAAGAAGCGTGAGTTTCGCAACTTACGCCAAGGAGGAAGGACTGTTGGCCAGTATGTGGAAGAGTTTAGTAAGCTAGCCCGTTATGCCCCAGATGACGTTGCTACGGATGTAGCTAAGCAGGAGAAGTTTCTAGAAGGACTGAATGATGAGTTCAGCATGCCGTTGATGGTAGCAAGTTTCAATAACTACCAGGAGTTAGTAGATCGTGCCATCATGATTGAAGGGAAGCAAAAGCAGATTGAGAACCGTAAGAGGAAGTATGGACAGGGGAAGTATAACTCTGGAGCCCAGCAGAAGCCCCGTTTTACCCCTAAACCGGGATTTAAGTTTCAGCACACCCATGGAGGAGGTAGCTCGCACAACCATAATGGCCACAAGAATGGTAATGGGAATGGAGGAAGCAACGGCCAGAACCGAACAACCCCATCAACCCCAACCAAGAGAGACCTGAGTCAAGTCACCTGTTTCAAGTGTTCGAAGACCGGACATTATGCCAATGAATGTCCTGAAGGCCAGAATGGAAATGGCAATGGAAGCTCTGGGAAGAAGCCGAACCCTTTCAATAGGGGATAGGTGAACCACGTTAATGTGGAGGAGATTGAAGATCAGCCCGATGCAGTAATCGGTAAGTTTTTGGTTAAGTCATTTACTGCACTCGTTCTTTTTGATACTGGTGCATCGCATTCATACATATCAAGGGGATTTGTGGAAAAGCATAGCCTGCCCACTAGGATTCTTAAAACACCTATGCTAGTAAGCTCGCCAGGAGCAGAATACATGGCCAGACAAGGATGTTTTCAAGTACCATTGAGTATAGGAAGGCATGTATTTCCAACGGATTTAATTATTCTGGAATCCCAAGGTCTGGATGTGATTCTTGGTATGGATTGGCTGTCGATGTATGGAGGAAACATCGATTGCGCCAGTAAGACAATTTTGCTTACCACACCAGAAGGAAGAAGGATCAAGTATGTATCTCGGCATGTGCCAAACAGGACACAAGTGAATTGCTTATCAGGAGTGGTGCAGGAAGAAGTACCAGTGGTGAAGGATTTTCCTGATGTATTTCCGGAAGAGTTGCCAGGCATGCCACCGGATAGAGACATTGAGTTTTTGATTGAACTATTGCCAGGAACAGGCCCGATATCGAAACGACCATACAGGATGCCAGCACAAGATTTGGCAGAAATCAAGAAGCAGATTAAGGAGCTATTGGATAAAGGTTATATACGCCCAAGCTCTTCACCTTGGGGATCACCCGTTTTGTTAGTAGAGAAGAAGGATGGATCTTTGAGAATGGTTGTTGATTATCGTGAATTGAATGCGGTAACAATCAAGAACAAGTACCCACTACCAATGATAAATGATCTGTTTGATCGTTTGCAAGGAGCCAAAGTGTTTTCCAAGATCGACTTGCGATCAGGGTACCA
>NW_021302086.1:0-2782 GCF_002162155.2 Triticum dicoccoides
TTCCATAATACATCATCCCGCAACTAACTCATTAGTTGCAATGCTTGCAAGGCTTCAGTGATGTGTATTACCGAGTGGGCCCAGAGATACCTCTCTGACAATCGGAGTGACAAATCCTAATCTCGAAATATGCCAACCCAACAAGTACCTTCGGAGACACCTATAGAGCATCTTTATAATCACCCAGTTATGTTGTGACGTTTGGTAGCACATAAAGTGTTCCTCCGGTAAATGGGAGTTGCATAATCTCATAGTCATAGGAACATGTATAAGTCATGAAGAAAGCAATAGCAACAAACTAAACGATCAAGTGCTAAGCTAACGGAATGGGTCAAGTCAATCACATCATTCTCCTAATGATGTGATCCCGTTAATCAAATGACAACTCTTTGTCTATGGCTAGGAAACATAACCATCTTTGATCAACGAGCTAGTCAAGTAGAGGCATACTAGTGACACTCTCTTTGTCTATGTATTCACACATGTATCATGTTTCCGGTTAATACAATTCTAGCATGAATAATAAACATTTATCATGATATAAGGAAATAAATAATAACTTTATTATTGCTTCTAGGTCATATTTCCTTCAGTCTCCCACTTGCACTAGATTCAATAATCTAGTTCACATCTCCATGTGATTTAACACCAATAGTTCACATCGCCATGTGATTAACACCCATAGTTCACATCGTCATGTGACCAACACCCAAAGGGTTTACTAGAGTCAACAATCTAGTTCACATCGCTATGTGATTAACACCCAAAGAATACTAAGGTGTGATCATGTTTTTCTTGTGAGAGAAGTTTAGTCTACGGGTCTGCCACATTCAGATCCGTATGTATTTTGCAAATTTCTATTTCAACAATGCTCTACACCAGCTACTCTAGATAATTGCTCCCACTTTCAAAATGTATCCAGATTGAGACTTAGAGTCATCTGGATCAGTGTCAAAATTTGCATCGATGTAACCCTTTACGATGAACCTTTTGTCACCTCCATAATCGAGAAACATATCCTTATTCCACTAAGGATAATTGTGACCGTTTTCCAGTGATCTACTCCTAGATCACTATTGTACTCCCTTGCCAAAAAAACAGTGTAGGGTATACAATAGATCTGGTACACAGCATGGCATAGTTTATAGAACCTATGGCCAAGGCATAGGGAATGACTTTAATTCTCTTTCTATCTTCTGTCGTGGTCGGGCTTTGAGTCTTACTCAGTTTCACACCTTGTAACACAGGAAAGAACTCTTTCTTTGACTATTCCATTTTGAACTACTTCAAAATCTTTTCAAGGTATGTACTCATTGAAAAACTTATCAAGCGTCTTGATCTATCTCTATAGATCTTGATGCTCAATATGTAAGCAGCTTCATCGAGGTCTTTCTTTGAAAAACTACTTTCAAACACTCCTTTATGCTTTGCAGAATAATTCTACATTATCTCCGATCAACAATATGTCATTCACATATACTTATCAGAAATGCTGTAGTGCTCCCACTCACTTTCTTGTAAATACAGGCTTCACTGCAAGTCTGTATAAAACTATATGCTTTTATCAACTTATCAAAGCGTATATTCCAACTCCGAGATGCTTGCACCAGTCCATAGGTGGATCGCTGGAGCTTGCATATTTTGTTAGCACCTTTAGGATTGACAAAACCTTCTGGTTGCATCATATACAACTCTTTCTTTAATAAATCCTTTAAGGAATGCAGTTTTGTTTATCCATTAGCCAGATTTCATAAAATGCGGCAATTTGCTAACATGATTCGGACAGACTTAAGCATTGCTACGAGTGAGAAAATCTCATCATAGTCAACACCTTGAACTTTGTCAAAAACCTTTTTTGACAAGTCTAGCTTTGTAGATAGTAACACTACTATCAGCGTCCGTCTTCCTCTTGAAGATCCATTTATTTTCTATGGCTTGCCGATCATCGGGTAAGTCAACCAAAGTCCACACTTTGTTCTCATACATGGATCCCATCTCAGATTTCATGGCCTCAAGCCATTTCGCGGAATCTGGGCTCACCATTGCTTCCTCATAGTTCGTAGGTTCGTCATGGTCAATTAACATGACCTCCAGAAAAGGATTACCGTACCACTCTGGTGCGGATCTCACTCTAGTTGACCTATGAGGTTCGGTAGTAACTTGATCTGAAGTTACATGATCATCATCATTAGCTTCCTCACTAATTGGTGTAGGAGTCACAGAAACAGATTTCTGTGATGATCTACTTTCCAATAAGGGAGCAGGTACAGTTACCTCATCAAGTTCTACTTTCCTCCCGCTCACTTCTTTCGAGAGAAACTCCTTCCCTAGAAAGGATCCATTCTCAGCAACAAATATCTTGCCTTCGGATCTGTGATAGAAGGTGTACCCAACAGTTACTTTTGGTTATCCTATGAAGATGCACTTTTCCGTCTTGGGTTTGAGCATATCAAGATGAAACTTTTTCACATAAGCATTGCAACCTCAAACTTTAAGAAACGACAGCTTAGGTTTCTTGCCAAACCATAGTTCATACGGTGTCATCTCAACTGATTAGACGGTGCCCAATTTAACGTGAATGCAGCTGTCTCTTAATGTATAACCCCAAAACGATACTGGTAAATTGGTAAGAGACATCATAGATTGCACTATATCCAATAAAGTACAATTATGACGTTCGGACACACCATTATGATGTCGTGTTCCAGGTGGCATGAGTTTTTGAAACTATTCCACATTGTTTTAATTGAAGGCCCAACTCATAACTCAAATATTCGTCTCC
>NW_021302087.1:0-1356 GCF_002162155.2 Triticum dicoccoides
TATGCCTGCTATGCTTAGAGTCGTGTCAGGTCTGGTTCATCTGGGTGATGGGCTAGAGTGAAATGATTATGTCGGTAATGAGAGTGGTGTGGTGAACACGATTTGGTAAAGGTATCGATGAGAGGCCATGTAGGAGTACATGGTGGGTTGTTTCATTGAAGCCGACCTTAAGCACTGAGATCTGTATGCGTGATTTAAGATACAGCTACTACCATGCATTGGGCCCTGAAATATGACCCCGCTCGACTTCTTATTCACCCTAGCTCTCTGTCCAGGAGTTGCAAGTAGTTTCTGGTGTTTGTAGCCTACTGGAGGCCGTGGACAGCGCTGACCGTAGGGGTGGGCTGTGATGCGGTAGGTACGTGGCCGGGTGTACCGAATACCCGTTAGGTATCTCAGGAACCCTGTTCACATCGTTCGGGGCCGTATGGGAAACCCCGGCCGGACTCCCTGCGGATGGAACCTGAATAGGTGATAAACCTGGACTAGAGGCTTAAGTGTTTAGGTAGGTCGTGGTCTACACCCACGTCGGCTTTCGCTTGAAGTCTGCCGAGCACATGTCGTGTGCAGACGCTAAGTGGTGGAAACATGTATGAAGAAGTACACCCCTGCAGGGTTATCATAATCTATTCGAATAGCCGCGTCCGAGGTAAAGGACTACTTGGTTGCCTATACAGTTCATAGACAAGTAAATGGAAACTGTTAAAAGCCTCAAGATAAGTGTGAGTGCCGAGGATGGCTCTTCCGTAGGAAGACGGAGGTGGATCCTTGGTAGTGTATTGAAGTGGTGAGTAGTGGACTCGTGTGCGCAAAACCATTTCAAGTTGGAGTATCGTAGGATAGTCTAGCCAAGAGTCAAAGCTGGCTTGCTGCAATAACTCCACCAACCCTTCTTGATACTAAGCATGTATGTAGGATCTGATGTAAGTCTTGCTGAGTACCTTTGTACTCATGTTGCTATAATCTACATTTTTACAGAAGACGCTGCAACCCCTTCTGATGGGTTCTATGTAGACGTTGACATCAATGAGTAGGCTAAAGACCCAGGTGGTGACCCTGAGCTTGTGAAGGACCTTGTAGTATAGCTAGGCTTCCCAAGCCTCTTTTATTTTACTAGTTGTCTGTACTCAGACAAGTTACTTCCGCTGCTGGTTTGTATGACTGTATGACTTGTATGTTGGGTCGTGAGACCCGTACCTTTGTGTATGTTATGTATGGCTCCCTGAGCCTTAAATAAAGTACTTGTGTCGTAGAGTCATGTTGTGATGCTTCGTTGTATTTGCACATATCGAGCATATTGTGTGTATGATTGAAATGCTTGGTATGTGTGGGATCTGACTATCTAGTTGTTTATCT
>NW_021302088.1:0-2418 GCF_002162155.2 Triticum dicoccoides
AAGAATATAGTGGTACCTGCGCATGCATGCATAACTCATCAATTATATTACTATAACCTCGCTTGAGTAATAAGGGAAACCGGATATGCACACGACAGTAACACTCACGGGCCGTTGTAAGGAAAGAGTATGGTATCTTTGTTTTGATTTTTTATCAACGATCGTAGCAAGTTGTCCTCGGCCTCTTTGATGTTCTTTTTAACCAGAAATACATCTATGATATTTGTGTTAATGAACCCAATATCATAAATTTCTTGTTTTTTGCACTCGACGATCTTCAATCTGCATAATATATTGAGGATAATTAATTATAAATACATGCATGCAATGAAAGAGCCGAGCTATATATAGAGACTTAATGACAGAAATAGTACTTACAGGCAGTAGCAAAAGACCATTAATTTATCGAGGGCCTTTTGATTGAAGAACTCGAAGAACTCCTCAAATGGAACAGTCAACAGATCATTTGCAACGAGATTGTGCTCCTCTTTAATATGCAGATACAAAGCATTCTTACCATCAGACTCTCTGCAGGTTTCCATGTACCAATTATGGAATCTTCGCATCATTGTTGTCAGAGATTTTTCATCTTGGACGAGAGGCTTCCCGTACTCGTATCTGTGTCCGTCCACCTTCAGGAAATCAGAAAGTGCATCGTCAGGCAGGTAATCATCAAGATTGCCATAACCGGCCACCGTCGCCGGAGCATTGGACACATTGAGCGGGGGGCACGATTGCTGTGCTTGTTCGCCGAGCTGGGCAATTTTTTTCCCCTTTGCTCGTTGTTTTGACCTTTTAGCACTGACAGTAGTTCCCGACCGCTGGGCTTGGAGATATGTCTGTTCAGTAATGCGCTCATAGTTGGTTCTCGGCGGAGACTTTGGTGGTTTCCTCAGGGCATCGATAGTGCGCTTTGCTTTCACCGGATCTACCTTCTCCTCCGGAGGTTGATGTCTCTTTGCTTTCACCCCTTCAAAGAACTCCTTCACGTGGGCCTGCACAATCGTATTGTTTTCCTCCTCGGACCTCTCGTACGGTAACTTCTCTAGAGGCTTGAGAGATGATGGACCGTATTTGTATTGCCTCCCGCCTCTGGTTGTGCTGCTAGACGCCGGAGTAGACGGAGCGGCTGCGGCGTCTGTCTTCTTTCGTGCTTGCTTACGAGGTGGAGGAGAAGGAGTACGACGCGCCGGAGCAGCCGGGGCGGCGGCGGGTCTCTTCCGCCCTTGCTGGCGAGGCGGAGAAGGAGGATGCTGCTGGCTGCTCGGGAGCACCGGCGCAGGCGGAGAAGGAGGCGGAGTGCCGCCATGCGTGCCCTGATCGTCACTCGCCGGAGGAGGAGGCGGTGGAGGAGGCAGAGTGCCCTGACTCGCCGGAGCAGGAGGAGGAGGCGGAGGCATCCAGTTCAGAAGGTTGATGAGCTCCTTCTTCCATAGGCATGGAGTCTTCAGAGGAGAACCCAGCCTAGTCTCCCCTTCACCGGTAGGGTGGTCAAGCACGAGGTCCTCAAATCCCTCCGTTATTTCATCCACCATCACCTTAGCATATCCTTTTGGAATCGGCTGGCAGTGATAAGTTGTGCCGGGTCCATTAGGATAAACTTGGCCAACAGCCGCCTTGACCTTCAAATTCATCCATCGCGCCATCATGTGGCAATTTTGAGACTCCGTGATACCATCCACGGGATAGCTGGCAGGAGCCGTCAAGACATGCTCCGGCTGAAGCAGCTCGGTGGAAGCCACGCTGCTTCTCCGCTGAGATGGCGGGGTAGCTTCGGGGGAAGCTTCGGCATGTCGTTTGTTGCAATCTGCTGCTTCTCGTTCCTCTTCTCGATCCTCTAGCCCCATTACCCTTCCAAGCAGCGCCTGCATTTGGTCCTGCTCCAGTTTCTTCCTCCTCTCGTGGGTTTTGTAACCCCCTGCGTCCGGAAAACCAACCTTCCACGGAATGGAGCCTGGCGTGCCTCGTGTCCGTCCAGGGTGCTCGGGATTCCCAAGGGCCATTGTGAGCTCGTCCTTCTCCCTGTTTGGAAGGAACGTCCCTTGCTGCGCTGCATCGATATAGTGTCGAAGGTTCTTGACTGGTATTTGCAGTTGCTCGTCCGTCCACTGACACTTCCCTGTTACAGGGTCCAAGGTTCCGCCAGCCCCGAAGAACCAAGTCCGGCAACGGTCTGGCCAGCGCATTGTCTCTGGTTCGATCCCTTTTTCAAGCAGATCATGCTCAGCCTTGGACCACTTAGGCCGGGCTTTGAGGTAGCCACCTGACCCCGTGCGATGGTGAAGCTTCTTCTTCGCAGCATTTTTCTTGTTTGTCTCCGACATCTTCTTACTCTTTTCCGATGTCTTGTGGGCCACAAATGCGGGCCAGTGATCTTTGATCTTCTCATATTTGCCGATGAATTCTGGTGTCTTTTTT
>NW_021302089.1:0-1865 GCF_002162155.2 Triticum dicoccoides
CAATCTTGTATCTTCATAGTCTTGGAGTCTGGCCGATGATGATAGTTCGGCTATCCGGACACCCCCTAGTCCAGGACTCCCTCGGTGGGACTAATGCCCTTAAGATCATCCAGAGTATATCCAATAGCTGCACGGTGCTTATTTAGAGTTTTCAATAATCTTTCTTCTTCTTTCTCTGAAAGGTTAGCACTAATAATAACAGGATATATTTCTTTTTCATCAAGATAAGCATACTTAAGATTGTAAGGTAATGGGTTGAGTTCAAACACGGGATCACCCTTGGGTGGAGGGGGATCCCCAAGAATTTCATCAGGAAGGTTAGGTTTCAGCATAGGTTCCTGTTTAAGGAACACTTCATCTATTTCTTCCCTTTCCTTCATAAACATATCATTTTCATAGTCTAGCAAATATTGTTCTAAAGGATCAGTTGGAGGAATAGCAATGGAAGCAAGACAAATAATCTCATCCTTACAAGGTGGTTCCCTTTCACGAGGTTGTCTACTAAACTTAGCAAAATTAAACTCATGAGACATACCATCTATGCCAATATTGACAGTATTCCTTTCACAATTAATCTTAGCACTAGCAGTATTCAAGAAGGGCCTACCAAAAATAATGGGAAAAAAGGCTTCTTGTGGGGATGCAAGAACAAGAAAATCAGCAGGGTATTTAACCTTCCCACACAAAACTTCAACATCTCTAACAATCCCAATGGTTTTAGTGGTATCCGTATTAGCAAGCTTAATAGTAACATCAATGTCTTCTAATTCAATGGGTGCAATGTCGTGCATAATTTCTTTATAAAGATCATAAGGTATCGCACTAGCACTGGCACCCATATCACATAAGCCGTGATAACAATGATCTCCTATTTTAACAGAAATAACAGACGTGCCTACGACAGGTCTACGTGTCTTAGTATCAGGTCTAGCAATATTAGCAGTCTCACCCAAGAAGAAATAACATGCCCATCTAAGTCCTCATCCAAGAGATCTTTAACCATAGCAATACTAGGTTCAACATTAATTTGCTCAGGAGGTGTATAAGTCCTAGTATTACTCTTACGAACAACAGTCGAAGCTTTAGCATGATCCTTTATCCTAACAGGAAAAGGAGGTTTTTCAACATAAGCAGTAGGAACAATAGGATCACTATAGGTAATAGTCTTTTCTTCGACTGTAATAGGTGCAACTACTTTCACTTCAACAGGAGGATTATATTTAAACCACTTCTCCTTAGGGAGATCAACGTGAGTAGCAAAAGATTCACAAAAAGTAGCTACTATCTCAGAGTCAAGTCCATACTTAGCGCTAAATCCACAAAAAACATCGGTATCCATAAAAGATTTAACACAATTGAACTTAGGTGTCATACCTGACTCCTTACCATCGTCGGAACCCCAATCTGCAGAGTTGCATTTAATTATTTCCAATAAGTCCCATTTGAAATCAATAGTCTTCAACATATAAGAACCAGCACAGGAAGTATCGAGCAGGTTGCGATTATCAAGAGAAAGCCGAGCATAGAAATTCTAAATAATCATTTCCCGAGAGAGCTAATGATTGGGGCATGAATATAACCTTGACTTAAGCCTCCCCCAAGCTTTAGCGATGCTTTCTCCTTCGCGAGGCCAGAAATTATATATGTAATTATGATCATGATGAACAAGATGCATAGGATAGAACTTCTGGTGAATTTCCAACTTCAATCGCTTATAATTCCAAAATCTTGTATCATCACATAGCCTATAACATGTCATTGCATCTTCCTTCAAAGATAAAGGGAAGACCTTCCTTTTGACAACATGCTACGTCTCGAGCTTGCGTTGGTTTTCCCCGAAGAGGAGAGGATGATGCAGCACAGTA
>NW_021302090.1:0-1246 GCF_002162155.2 Triticum dicoccoides
GGAGAACACTTCTTGAAATTTTATAAGGGATCATCTTATTTACTACCGTCGTCCTAAGTAAACAAGATGCATAATACATAATAAACATCACATGCAATTATATAGTTGTGACATGATATGGCCAATATCATATAGCTCCATTGATCTTCATCTTCGGGGCTCCATGATCATCTTGTCACCGGCTTGACACCATGATCTCCATCATCATGATCTCCATCATCGTGTCTTCATGAAGTTGTCACGCCAACGACTACTTCTACTTCTATGACTAACGTTTAGCAATAAAGTAAAGTAGTTTACATGACGTTATTCAATGACTCGCAGGTCATACAAAAAATAATGACAACTCCTATGGCTCCTGCCGGTTGTCATACTCATCGACATGCAAGTCGTGAATCCTATTACAAAGAACATGATCTCATACATCACAATTCATCATTCATCACAACTTCTGGCCATATCACATCACATGATCAATCGCTGCAAAAACAAGTTAGACGTCCTCTAATTGTTGTTGCATCTTTTACGTGGCTGCAATTGGGTTCTAGCAAGAACGTTTTCTTACCTACGAATCACCACAACGTGATTTTGTCAACTTCTATTTACCCTTCATAAGGGCCCTGTTCATCGATTCCGCTCCAACTAAGGTGGGAGAGACAGACACCCGCCGGCCACCTTATGCAACTTGTGCATGTCAGTCGGTGGAACCGGTCTCACGTAAGTGTACGTGTAAGGTTGGTCCAGGCCGCTTCATCCCACAATACCGTTGAGCAAGAAAAGACTAGTATAGGCAAGTAAGATGACAAAATCCACGCCCACAACAAAGTTGTGTTCTACTCGTGCAAAGAGAACTACGCATAGACCTAGCTCATGATGCCACTGTTGGGGAACGTTGCAGAAAATTAAAATTTTTCCTACGGTTTCACCAAGATCCATCTATGAGTTCATCTAAGCAACGAGTCTAGGGAGAGAGTTTGCATCTACATACCACTTGTAGATCGCGTGCGGAAGCTTGCAAGGTGATGATGTAGTCGTACTCGACGTGATCCAAATCACCGATGACCTGCGCCGAACGGACGACACCTCCGCGTTCAACACACGTACGGAACAGCCACGTCTCCTCTTCTTGATCCAGCAAGGGAGGGAGGAGAGGTTGAGGGAGATGGCACCAGCAGCAGCACGACGGCGTGGTGTTGATGGAGCTGCAGTACTCCGGCAGAGCTTCGCTAAGCACTATGGAGGTGGA
>NW_021302091.1:0-1019 GCF_002162155.2 Triticum dicoccoides
ATCCTAATTAGCTACAGGGCTGGGCCCACCTGTCAGGGACTCAGGGGGGGTCCTGCCGTGGTCAAAGTGGGTCAAACCCACCGGCGACGTGACGCCGGCGAGGCCCGAGACGGCGGCGCGATGCGGGATCGCGCTACAGGGCACGGGCGAGGCTGTGCTTGGGCTCGTTGGAGAGCCCTTGCTCCCGCGCGTCGAACGGTGGTGGTGGCCGGGCCTGAGGTGGCCGGAGTCGTCGACGGCGAGCTCGTGAGCGGCGGCCGGAGTTCGGGTGCGGTCGGAGTCGGCGTTGCAGGGTGTTTGGGGAGGCGTTGGTGCGTGCTGCGTGCTCCTAGTGAGGCGTGGAGCACGATAGTGTGCTCGGTTGGGCGCTACGGTGACCGTGGCCACGACGGCGACATCGCCGGCGGCGTGGAGCTCTCGGCCAAGGTGGGGCTAAGGCCTAGAGATCGAAAGAGACCCGGGAAGAAGGGGGAAACGACTCGGGGCTCACCGCGGTTGCAGTGGGCGTCGAAGCGGGCTCGGGGACGCGCTGGAGACGGCGAATTCGTCGGCGACGGTGGTCGGAGCCCGAAGAGGGGAACGACGGCGTGACGGTGATGCAGAGCTTCCGGAGACCCGTGGAGCGGTGGGGAGGAAGAGGAGGTCGAGGCGGAGCTCCTGAGCTAGTCGGGGGAGTGAGGGGTGGCCGGAGATGGCTGCTATGGCGAACGGCGGCGACGGTGGTGTTCGGCCGTGTGAGAGAGAGAGCGAGGGAGAGGAGGGGAGAGCCGGGGGAGAGTGAGAGAGAGCAGGGGGGAGGCGTGGCGTCGTCCAGGGCAACGAGCGAGGAGGGGAGGGCAGGCAAGCAGGGAGAGAGGTGGCGTGGCGCGGTGGCGGGCGCGCGCGCCGGCCACACTCCCCTCCCTCTGTCGGGACGAAGACGACAGAGGAGGGAGGCGGGCTGGGCCGCCTGCTGGCTGGGCCGGCCAGCTGGATGGGCTGCACAGGGAGGAGCCCAGGTAAGCTTCTCCCTTTTATTT
>NW_021302092.1:0-9069 GCF_002162155.2 Triticum dicoccoides
CCCCCTTCTCCCTCTCTCCCGCGTCCTCATTCTCTCCCCAGAACACTCTCCCCCTCCTCTGTTCTCCTCACCGAGCGGAGCCCCTCGCCGCCGCTCGCCATAACCACGGCCACCGGGCCTCCCTCGCTTCCCCGACTAGCCCACAAGCTCCGCCACTCCGTACTCGACCCACCTCACCGATGCCACGCCCTCCAGGAGCCCCCGAAGCGCCGCCCCGGCGTTTTCCCCCTCCTCGGACCCGCCGGTCGCCGACGCCCGATTCGCCGGCTCCGGACCGTCCCCGGCCTCGTCCCCGCCTCGAATGGATCCACTGTGAGCCTCCGCTGTTTCTCCTGTGCTCACCCCCTCCGTTCTCGCCCCCTAGCCCCATCTCCCACCGCGACCGAGAGCTTCTCGCCGCCGTGCCATGTCGTTGCCGTGGCCAGGGCCATCCCAGCGTGCGCCTGAGCGCGTCACCATGTTCGCCGCCCTCCCAGGAGCCCGCAGCGCCCTTCGGTCTCTCTTCTAGTGCTCTATAGCGCCACCCCAGGATTGCCTGAGCTGCTGCCGCCGCCAAACCTCGTCGCCGACCACTTTTCCGGCCACCCCAGCACCTGTCACCGCCACCACTAGATGCACGCCACTGCGCGCGTTCAAATGCAACAAACCACGGCCGAAACGATGCCATGTGGCTCGTTTCCGAGCCCTCCGCCGCGTCTGGACTCGCCGGCGGCTAAACGCCGGCGACCGCTGACCCGATGACCGGCGTGGGTTGACCCCACTGCCCGGTTTGACCCCCCCTCTCTCTCACTGACCTGCGGGCCCGCCCGGCTAATTAGGCTAGGATTAGTGTTAACTAAATATTAGTTAGTTTAATAGACACTGACAATGGGCCCCAGGCCACTAACTAAATTAGATTAGTTAGGTTAGTCACTGACGGATGGGACCCACTGGCCAGGTTTGACCTGGACCAGCCACGTTGACCTGCTGACGTCACTAATACGTCATGCTGACGCAGTATTTGTTTCTGGAATTAAAATAAATCAAAAATGATTTATAAATTTCAGATAATAACCAAAACTTCTAAAAATCATAGAAAATTAACCGTAACTCCAAATTAAATAATTTATATATGAAAAATTATCAGAAAAATTCAAGGAATCCATCTGTACCATTTTCATGCATGTTAGAACAACTTATAGCTGCTGTTTAGCACAAATCAATTAAATGGCATTTGAATAATCACATATGGAGTTTAAATTTGAATCTTGGATTCAAACCAACTTCATTTAATCTGGTTTTAGGTGCATTAGCCCAAAACACATTCATATTGCCATGTCATAGCATGCATCATATTGTGCATTGCATTGATCGTGTTTTTCTGTATTTACCGGTACCTGTCCCCTCTCGATAGACGTGATACCGATGATGTGATCGTTGACACTGATGAAGACTCAATGTTATCTTCAGAAGTGCCAGGCAATCAAAACCCCCTTGTTCATTCCGATACAATCCTACTCTCTCGCTCCTGCTCTATTTTACTGCATTAGGACAACACCGATTCATCTGTTACTTGCTGCAGTAGCTGAACCCCTTTGTCCTTTGCATGACCTGTCATTGCCACAGTAAATAGATGAAACCCACTAGCATGAGTAGGAGTTGTTTGAGCCCTGATGTGCCTACTCATTCATGTTTGTTTGTCATGCCTGCTATTGCTTAGAGTTGAGTCAGGTCTGATTCATCGGGGATGAATCAGAGGCGTGTGAACCTGTCCTACTGTGTGTGAGTTAAGTGTGTGAACACGATTTGGTAAAGGTAGCGGTGAGAGGCCATGTAGGAGTACATGGTGGGTTGTCTCATTGCAGCCGTCCTCAGGAACTGAGTTCTGTGTTTGTGATCCATGATTCAGCTACTACCACGCATTGGGCCCAAAACCAATGGACCCTCTCGGCTTCTTGATCACCCTTGTCCTCTGTCCAGGAGTTGCAAGTAGTTTCTGGTGTTTGTAGTATGCTGGAGGCCGTGGGCAGCGCTGACCGTAGGGGTGGGCTGTGATGCGGTAGGCACGTGGCACGGTGTACCGGGCGCCCGTTTGGTGTCTCGGGAACCCTGTTCACATCATTTGGGGCTGTGAGCGAAACTCCGGCCGGATCTCCTCATGGATGGAACCCGAATAGGCGATAAACCTGGACTAGAGACTCGAGTGTTTAGGCAGGCCGTGGCCGACACCCACGTTGGGCTTCCGCTTGAAGGTTGCCGAGTACATGTCGTGTAAACGGCGGTAAGTGGTGAGAGCGTGTGTGAAGAAGTACACCCCTGCAGGGTTAACCTAATCTATTCGAATAGCCGTGTCCGCGGAAAAGGACTTCTGGGTTGCTTATATCAGTTCATAGACAAGTGAAAGTGGATACTCTAAAATACGCAAGATAAGCGTGAGTGCTATGGATGGCATTCTCGTAGGGAGACGGGAGCGGATCCATAGTGGTGTATTGATATGGTGAATATGTGGACTCGTGTGCGCCACCTCAAAAGAGTCGCTTGCAGTCGTAGTTTAGGATAGCCACCGAGTCAAAGCTGGCTTGCTGCAGTTAAACCCCACCATCCCCTTGTTGAAAATGATGCATATGTAGTTAGTTCTGATGTAAGTCTTGCTGGGTACATTTGTACTCACGTTTGCCTATTTTATGTTTTTGCAGAGAGACTTCAGTCTCACTAGTAGTTCCGCTTGGACTTCGACGTTTAGCTTGATACCTCAGCTACGATCTTGTGCCCTCGGCAGGATCTGATAGATAGTCAGGCTTCTCAGCCTTTTTCATTTATAGATGTCTGTACTCAGACATGATAGCTTCCGCTTGTGCTTTGACTTGTATGCTCTGATTGTTGGGTCATGAGACCCATGTTTGTAATGTCTCGCTCCTCGGAGCCTATTGAATAAACTACTTGAGTCGTAGAGTCATTTTGTGATGCCATGTTGTATTGCACATATCGAGCATATTGTGTGTATGTTATTGAAATGCTTGGTATATGTGGGATCTGACTATCTAGTTGTTTATCTTTAGTAGCCTCTCTTACCGGGAAATGTCTCCTAGTGTTTCCACCGAGCCATGGTAGCTTGCTACTGCTCCGGAACACTTAGGCTGGCCGGCATGTGTCCTTCTTCGTTCCTGTGTCTGTCCCTTCGGGGAAATGTCACGCGATGAATACCGGAGTCCTGTTAGCCCGCTACAGCCCGGTTCACCGGAGTCCTGCTAGCCCAGTGCTACAGCCTGGATTCACTCGCTGATGACCGACACGTTCGATGCTGGGTCATGGATGCCTGTCCCTGTAAGTCTGTGCCGCTTGGGTTTACGACTAGCCATGTCAGCCCGGGCTCCTTATCATATGGATGCTAGCGACACTGTCATATACGTGTGCTAAAAGGCGCAAACGGTCCCGGGCAAAGGTAAGGCGACACCCGTGGGAATACCGTGCGTGAGGCCGCAAAGTGATATGAGGTGTTACATGCTAGATCGATGTGGCATAGTATAGCGGCGAGACAATGCATCAGCAATAATATTTTCTTTTCCCTTCTTGTGTTTAATGACATAAGGAAAAGTCTCAATGAATTCAACCCATTTAGCATGTCTACGATTCAGTTTAGCTTGACTTTTAATATGTTTCAAAGATTCATGATCAGAATGTATAACAAATTCTTTGGGCCATAAATAATGTTGCCATGTTTCTAAAGTCCGAACAAGAGCATATAATTCTTTATCATAAGTAGAATAATTCAGACTAGGCCCACTCAATTTTTCAGAAAAGTATGCAACAGGTTTGCCATCTTGTAATGATAAAGGCAAAGGTGTCCCGTCTTTCGATGAGATGATGGATATCGCTTTGGTGGCAGTCGACTTTGACGATCCGACTACGAACGTGCGAGGACGTCGCGCCTTAGCAATCGCTAAACCAACTCCGAGAGGTTATTGACCACGCCGGAGCACGATCAACCTGACCACGAGGGTCTGTTTCCTGCGAGCAAACGAAGAACAAGCAAGAAACTGAGATTGCAATCTGGATATTGCGAGTATAAGATGAAAGCTTTATTGATCAAGGTGGGGTTCTGTGACGCCTTTGTCTGGTCGTTGAACACAAACGAAGTACGCGAAGTTGCAGCTATGGCGAACTTTTAATCTAAACAAAACCCAAAGTCTAAACGATGCCCTAAGGGCTGTATATATGGAGGAAGAGGGGGGAATTTCGTGGCCCTTGGTGGAGGGGTCCGAAATCAACCCTATCTCTTGTTTCCCCACACATACGGACTCTAAAAATAGCCCATACTTATGTATTTCGAAATTACATGGGCCTGGCCCAATAATAAGGTGACGCAGCACCTAAAATAGCCTCGGGACGAAATTTATGAAGTGGCATCTTGTATATTTCGTCCAAGGCTTCATGCACCCATTATGGTGGCTTCAAAGTCCTGAAATCATCACTTGTAACTCCGTTCTTGTTCCCCTTGCGCATGCCATCATCTCCATGCTTGTTCTTGCTCCAATGTTCATCCTTCTCCAAGCTAGGCCCTTCATTTGTAAGCAAAACAAATGTATCCAATTTAGGCAGCATCATATTCTCATGAACATTAAAATCATTACCAAGAAACGAAAGTACCTGGTAATTTAGTTGGCGTGCACGAGCTCTAGTAATTGGTCCAGTATGTATAGCAGCAGGGGCTGTGGGTGTAACAATTGTATTGATGTCCTCCTGCAACAACAAACGTGCACGATGTTGTCCCGATCTTTCGATGAGATGATAACTATCGATTTGGTGGAGACGACTTTGACGATCCGACTACAAACGTGCACGATGTTGCGCCTTAGCAATCGCTAAACCAATCTCCTGAGGTTATTGACCACGCCGGAGCACGATCAACCTGACCACGAAGGTCTATTCCTGCAAGCAATCGAAGAACGAGCAAGAATATGATAAAAGTAATCTGAATATTGCAAATATATATGAGGTATTGATAATGGTGGGGATCCGGAAGCGGTCTTGGTCTGGTCGTTGGACACAAACGAAGTACACGAAGTTGCAATGGCTAACTTTTAACTAAACAAATCCCAAGGAAAAGCTACTAGATGGATCTACTTATATAGGAGCAAGGGGTGGTTGCCAAGGAGGTGGGAGGACGTCCCAAGGCAGCCTAAAACTAAATCTAGGTCGTACAAGGCCAATGGGCCCAAGTGGAGGTGATGTAACACCTTTGGACTTGTAGTTTGACTCGGATTCTGCTGCAGCATCAGATTGTTTGATCCACAACTCAACGCTCCGGACGAATTTGAAGGTGATTCCAATTGGGTTGGAAAGTGCACGAAATCTAGTTTCCAACAAAAAAAGAATCACCCAATTCGGAGTCCGTATGAAAAACTTGTGTGCGTTTTGAGTTAGGTGTGTCTGTGCAGTCCGAATCTGAATCCAGAACGTGAGAGACTTGGACTCTATCTTCTCTTGGGCCAAAAGTGACGTGAGAGAACTTTTTGGACAGCAAATAAACATCTCTTTCTTCCTTATCTTCATATTTGGATTGTACAAATGTCCCATACACCTGCAATTAGACAAAACACAAAAGTGTGTGAAGTATTTTTGTTCTGGATAACATAAATAGATTATTGAATAGTTTGCACTAGAAATCACCTGACAAATATGCATATATGCAATATTTTTGGTCATATCCAAGGTAGTCATGTCCTCATCAATAAGCAACATAATCTCTCGAATTTCCTTCATAAGGAAGTGCCAATGCGTTCAGAAACTTGTCTAAAAAACAGCGACGAATGATGTTCTTTGACTTTCAAGGCCAAAAAGTCCTGCTTAAGGCCATATTTGAGGGCACTCCGGGCCTCCTGGCGCAAGCAGGGAGTATTTTCTATATTCGCGCGCTCGCCGCCAGCTGTTTGAGTACTTGTGGGTCCGACACGGACTCCGAATGACAAAATTATGACCGTTTTAGTGAACATCTCTCCATTCTATGGCAGTACTTGAAAGTACTTCATTTTCTCGTGCGCTTTTTGTTGGGGAACGTAGCAGAAATTCAAAAAATTTCCTACGTATCAACAAGATCTATCTATGGAGAGACCAGCAACGAGTAGAAGGAGGGAGTGCATCTACATACCCTTGTAGATCGCTAAGCGGAAGCGTTCAAGTGAACGGGGTTGATGGAGTCGTACTCGTCGTGATTCAAATCACCGATGATCAAGTGCCGAACGGACGGCACCTCCGCGTTCAACACACGTACAGCCCGGTGACGTCTCCCACGCCTTGATCCAGCAAGGAAAGAGGGAGAGGTTGAGGAAGACTCCATCCAGCAGCAGCACAACGGCGTGGTGGTGATGGAGGAGTGTGGCAATCCTGCAGGGCTTCGCCAAGCACCTACGGGAGAGGAGGAGGTGTCACGGGAGGGAGGGAGGCGCCAAGGGCTCAGGTGTGGATGCCCTCCCTCCCCTCCACTATATATAGGGGCAGGGGAGAGGGGGGAGGCGCAGCCTTGCGCCCTCCTCCAAGGAAGGGGTGCGGCTAAGGAGGGGGGAGGAGTCCATCCTCCCCAAGGCACCTCGGAGGTGCCTTCCCCCTTTAGGACTCTCCCCTTTTTCCTTTATCTTGGCGCATGGGCCTCTAGGGGCTGGTGCCCTTGGCCCATGTAGGCCAAGGCGCACCCCCTACAGCCCATGTGGCCCCCCGGGGCAGGTGGCCCCACCCGGTGGGCCCCCGGGACCCTTCCGGTGGTCCCGGTACAATACCGATGACCCCGAAACTTGTCCCGATGGCCGAAACAGGACTTCCTATATATAAATCTTTACCTCCGGACCATTCCGGAACTCCTCGTGACGTCCGGGATCTCATCCGGGACTCCGAACAACATTCGGTAACCACATACAAACTTCCTTTATAACCCTAGCGTCATCGAACCTTAAGTGTGTAGACCCTACAGGTTCGGGAGACATGTAGACATGACCGAGACGTTCTCCGGTCAATAACCAACAGCGGGATCTGGATACCCATGTTGGCTCCCACATGTTCCACGATGATCTCATCGGATGAACCACGATGTCAAGGACTCAATCAATCCCGTATACAATTCCCTTTGTCTAGCGGTATGGTACTTGCCCGAGATTCGATCGTCGGTATACCGATACCTTGTTCAATCTCGTTACCGGCAAGTCTCTTTACTCGTTCCATAACACATCATCCCGTGATCAACCCCTTGGTCACATTGTGCACATTATGATGATGTCCTACCGAGTGGGCCCAGAGATACCTCTCCATTTACACGGAGTGACAAAATCCCAATCTCGATTCGTGCCAACCCAACAGACACTTTCAGAGATACCCGTAGTGTACCTTTATAGCCACCCAGTTACGTTGTGACGTTTGGCACACCCAAAGCACTCCTACGGTATCCGGGAGTTGCACAATCTCATGGTCTAAGGAAATGATACTTGACATTAGAAAAGCTTTAGCATACGAACTACATGATCTTGTGCTAGGCTTAGGATTGGGTCTTGTCCATCACATCATTCTCCTAATGATGTGATCCCGTTATCAACGACATCCAATGTCCATGGTCAGGAAACCGTAACCATGTATTGATTAACGAGCTAGTCAACTAGAGGCTTACTAGGGACATGGTGTTGTCTATGTATCCACACATGTATCTGAGTTTCCTATCAATACAATTCTAGCATGGATAATAAACGATTATCATGAACAAGGAAATATAATAATAATCAATTTATTATTGCCTCTAGGGCATATTTCCAACAGTCTCCCACTTGCACTAGAGTCAATAATCTAGTTCACATCGATATGTGACTAACACTCAAGGTCACATCCCCATGTGACTAACACCCAAAGAGTTTACTAGAGTCAATAATCTAGTTCACATTTACCATGTGATTAACACTCGATGAGTTCTGGGTTTGATCATGTTATGCTTGTGAGAGAGGTTATAGTCAACGGGTCTGAACCTTTCAGATCCGTGTGTGCTTTACAAATCTCTATGTCATCTCCTAGATGCAGCTACCACGTTCTATTTGGAGCTATTCCAAATAACTGTTCTACTTGGAGCTATTCTAAATTGTTGCTCCATTATACGTATCCGGTATCTCTACTCAGAGCTATCCGGATAGGTGTTAAGCTTGCATCGACGTAACCCTTTACGACGAACTCTTTTACCACCTCCATAATTGAGAAAATTCCTTAGTCCACTAGTTACTAAGGATAACTTTGACCGTTGTCCTGTGATCCATTCTTGGATCACTCTTGTACCCCTTGACTGACTCATGGTAAAGCACACTTCAGGTGCGGTACACAGCATAGCATACTGTAGAGCCTATGTCTTAAGCATAGGGGACGACCTTCGTTCCTTCCTCTCTATTCTGCCATGGTCGAGCTTTAAGTCTTAACTTCATACCTTACAACTCAGGCAAGAACACCTTCTTTGACTGATCCATCTTGAACACCTTCAAGATCACGTCAAGGCATGTGCTCATTTGAAAGTACTATTAAGCGTTTTGATCTATCCTTATAGATCTTGATGCTCAATGTTCAAGTAGCTTAATCCAGGTTTTCCATTGAAAACACTTTCCAAATAACCCTATATGCTTTCCAGAAATTCTACGTCATTTCTGATCATTAATATGTCAACAACATATACACATCAGAAATTCTATAGTGCTCCCACTCACTTCTTTGGAAATACAAGTTTCTCATAAACTTTGTATACACCCAAAATCTTTGATCATCATCAAAGCATACATTCCAACTCCGAGATGCTCACTCCAGTCCTCAGAAGGATTGCTGGAGCTTTGCATACTTATTAGCATATTTCAGGATAGACAAAACCTTCCGGTTGTATCACATACAACCTTTCCTCAAGAATCGTCGAGGAAACAATGTTTTGACATCCTATCTGCAAGATTTCATAAATAATGCAGTAATTGCTAATATAATTCCAACAGACTCTTAGCATCGCTACGAGTGAGAAAGTCTCATCGTAGTCAACTCCTTGAACTTGTCGAAAAACATCTTAACGACAAGTCGAGCTTTCTCAATGGT